>NC_034175.2:32672967-32972967 GCF_002021735.2 Oncorhynchus kisutch | reverse complement strand
CATTATCGCTCCTCGTTCCGTTTCACAATCTCTTCACAGTTCAAACATGGCTGCGCAGAGGACGGATAGTTTGAGCAGTACAGTAAGGGATGAAAGCAATTCAATACAGTGCAACTGTTGTGTCACAGACACATCCGAAATTCAAACAGAGAGCTCTTTTTTTCTGCTTTACCGAGGAAAAGTGACAGTTACAGACTTGTCCTTGTGAAGGTAAAACAAACAAATGTTGTTTCTTTACGCCTACCAAGGGCAAGCTGAAATTTCATAAAAAATAATTTTTAAATCCTTGAATATGAGATGGTGCATTTCAAGGGGTTTTAATACTGTCATGAACATTTCTAATGAATAGATAAATGTTGATCACGTATTTGTGCAGCATTCCTATTCAGCTTGATTTTATGTTTAGGTAAAGTAAACATCCAGCCGTCAATCTGACAAAAAGGAACTCCACCCTGTAAATCAGACAGTTTGCTCGATCAACAGTTGCAGAGTGTTGCATAATCAAATGCTATCGTGCCACATTGCCACTCCTCTAGCTAATTGTCTGGTGATGGTCAGTTAAATTCCTCAGGAGCCAAAGATTATTGTACTCTACCTCATTCAGAAGCCTGTGTAAAGTTCTGTTTTTGGGCTGTGAAGTAATCTCCCCATGTCAATAATTTGTGTCAATAATTTACTAAATCGAAAGGCCATCAGCAGAGTGACTTTGGACAAGAAATACAGTCTGTGTCTCTCATAGACACAGAAAGGAAGCAGAAAGGTCTCAAAGTAAGACAAAGGCAGAGCTAAATACTGCATATTTAAGCTGCAAGGTAGAATTTGGCCGTAACCACAGATCTAGGATCAGATTACTCTACCCTCTACAACCCCAGCCATTAGAGAGGAAGTACAAATTATCTGACTAATGATTCTACCAACACTGTAAAATGAGCTGTGTAAGCATGCATATTTCTAACATCCTACTGTACAGTAGGTTCATGACTGTAAATTACTAGAACAATGCTGTTGGTACAGTCGTATCCATCGTATAAGCTAGAAAGCCCCTTTAGTCTGTAGATTTGGGATGTAATATGACGTATTCTGAAGGTGGAGGTTCACATACTATGACCTAATCAGCTGATTTCCAGGGTCAGCTGGTAAAGCCTGACTCAATACATTCCAGAGCTTTTTTTTCATAACAAATCAGAGACTCTAGTGCATTTTTCTGCATTCAACGTTACATTACATTGTTGTGAGAGACAGTTTTTCTTAACCAAGTGACCTGAACTCTCTAAATAAAAACTCTAGAACTGAACAATGCTACATCATTGCTAGGGATGTTTTACCTGACCACGTGACCATCATAGGTAAGGCTAGTAGGTTTTTCCTGTCCATGTGACCTGACCACTAATATCTCTTGAACTCTATAGATAAAAACTCTTGAAAAGTCTAGAACATGGCTAAGGGCACACTGCAAAGAATTAAAATATTTTTTAAACCTATTTTTCCTCCCCAATTTCATGATTACCATCTTGTCTCATTTCTGCAACTCCCCAACGGGCTCAGGAGAGGAGAAGGTTGAGTCCTCCGAAGGTGGCATAGCAGTGGCATAGCAGTTCAGACGTCTTTTGTCTTCGTCTTGTCGTGTCCTGTATATATATATATTTACAACTTTTTCACATACATTTTATTTTTATTTTCCATCAACTCATCTTCAAAACACTCTCCTGCAACCCGCCTCACCAATGTATATTTATAAAAAAGTATTATTTACCTCAGATCTGTAATCCTCCAAGAAGCTAGCCAGAAGCTAGCCAGAAACTCCAAGAAGCTAGCCTGAAACTAGCCAGAAGCTAATCCAGAAGCTAGTTCAGAAGCTAGTTAGCTCCTTTACTGGCAAATCGTTAATATTCAGCTAACCACGGTTTGTGGTCATCAGCTATCCTTTAGCTCGAAAATCTATCGCCAGTTCTGTACGGCGCAGCGCGGCTCGGAACGGAACATACCGGACCAATTTTTCTCTCCATGTCCCTGGACATTCATACCCGGATCTCACAGCTAGCTAGCTGCTATCCGTGTGACCATCGGCCTTCGTCGATTCCGGAGCAAACATCAATTATTCCGGAGCTAGCAAGCTCCGTCAATCACTCCTGAGTTCCATCAATCACACCTGGGCTGCAGTCACCTATCCGGACCCGTTTTACTGCCTTCGCGGAGCCCCACCGGGCCTTCACAACTGGACTGCCGACGTTATCTACCCGAAGGAGTTATTCGGCCGGCTCCTCCGTCGCGACGTTACCTGAACGCCCATCTGCGGCCTGCTAACCGTTAGCTGTCTTACCGGCTGCTATCTGAATAGACAATCGGACAATTTTTTATTATTTTTTTTTTAAAATTATTTTTTAAATTATTATTATTATCTTTTCTTCTTGGGCCTCTATAACTATATCTATTGTTTTTATTTTTGTTGTTGTTGTGTGATTTGGATTAATCCCCTCTACCACACGGAACCCCACTAATCTACTGACGGAACGTAAGGGGTGGCTAACAGACCTCCATCCTATGCTAGCTTGCTACCGATGCCCTGGCTAGCTGTCTAAATCACCAACCAACCTCTCCACTCACCGGACCCTTTTGATCACTCGACCAAGCATGCCTATCCTTAATGTCAATATGTCTTGTCCATTTCTGTTCTGGTTAGTGTTTATTGGCTTATTTCACTGTAGAGCCTCTAGTCCTGCTCACTATACCTTATCCAACCTATTAGTTCCACCACCCACACATGCTATGACATCTCCTGGTTTCAACGATGTTTCTAGAGACAATATCTCTCTCTTCATCACTCAATACCTAGGTTTACCTCCACTGTATTCACATCCTACCATACATTTGTCTGTACATTATACCTTGATGCTATTTTATCGCCCCCAGAAACCTCCTTTTACTCTATGTTCCAGACGTTCTAGACGACCAATTCTCATAGCTTTTAGCCGTACCCTTATTCTACTCCTCCTATGTTCCTCTGGCGATGTAGAGGTGAATCCAGGCCCTGCAGTGCCTAGCTCCACTCCTATTCCCCAGGCGCTCTCTTTTGACGACTTCTGTAACCGTAATAGCCTTGGTTTCATGCATGTTAACATTAGAAGCCTCCTCCCTAAGTTTGTTCTATTCACTGCTTTAGCACACTCTGCCAACCCGGATGTTCTAGCTGTGTCTGAATCCTGGCTTAGGAAGACCACCAAAAATTCTGAAGTTTTAATTCCAAACTACAACATTTTCAGACAAGATAGAACTGCCAAAGGGGGCGGTGTTGCAATCTACTGCAAAGATAGCCTGCAGAGTTCTGTCCTACTATCCAGGTCTGTACCCAAACAATTTGAACTTCTACTTTTAAAAATCCACCTCTCTAAAAACAAGTCTCTCACCGTTGCCGCCTGCTATAGACCACCCTCTGCCCCCAGCTGTGCTCTGGACACCATATGTGAACTGATTGCCCCCCATCTATCTTCAGAGTTCGTGCTGCTAGGCGACCTAAACTGGAACATGCTTAACACCCCAGCCATCCTACAATCTAAACTTGATGCCCTCAATCTCACACAAATAATCAATGAACCTACCAGGTACCTCCCCAAAACCTTAAACACGGGCACCCTCATAGATATCATCCTAACCAACTTCCCCTCTAAATACACCTCTGCTGTCTTCAACCAAGATCTCAGCGATCACTGCCTCATTGCCTGCATCCGTAATGGGTCAGCGGTCAAACGACCTCCACTCATCACTGTAAAACGCTCCCTGAAACACTTCTGCGAGCAGGCCTTTCTAATCGACCTGGCCGGGGTATCCTGGAAGGATATTGATCTCATCCCGTCAGTAGAGGATGCCTGGATATTTTTTAAAAATGCCTTCCTAACCATCTTAAATAAACATGCCCCATTCAAGAAATTTAGAACCAGGAACAGATATAGCCCTTGGTTCTCCCCAGACCTGACTGCCCTTAACCAACACAAAAACATCCTATGGCGTTCTGCATTAGCATCGAACAGCCCCCGTGATATGCAGCTGTTCAGGGAAGCTAGAAATCATTATACACAGGCAGTTAGAAAAGCCAAGGCTAGCTTTTTCAAGCAGAAATTTGCTTCCTGCAACACTAACTCAAAAAAGTTCTGGGACACTGTAAAGTCCATGGAGAATAAGAACACCTCCTCCCAGCTGCCCACTGCACTGAAGATAGGAAACACTGTCACCACTGATAAATCCACCATAATTGAGAATTTCAATAAGCATTTTTCTACGGCTGGCCATGCTTTCCACCTGGCTACTCCTACCCCGGACAACAGCACTGCACCCCCAACAGCAACTCGCCCAAGCCTTCCCCATTTCTCCTTCTCCCAAATCCATTCAGCTGATGTTCTGAAAGAGCTGCAAAATCTGGACCCCTACAAATCAGCCGGGCTAGACAATCTGGACCCTTTCTTTCTAAAATTATCTGCCGAAATTGTTGCCACCCCTATTACTAGCCTGTTCAACCTCTCTTTCGTGTCGTCTGAGATTCCCAAAGATTGGAAAGCAGCTGCGGTCATCCCCCTCTTCAAAGGGGGGGACACTCTTGACCCAAACTGCTACAGACCTATATCTATCCTACCGTGCCTTTCTAAGGTCTTCGAAAGCCAAGTCAACAAACAGATTACCGACCATTTCGAATCTCACCATACCTTCTCTGCTATGCAATCTGGTTTCAGAGCTGGTCATGGGTGCACCTCAGCCACGCTCAAGGTCCTAAACGATATCTTAACCGCCATCGATAAGAAACATTACTGTGCAGCCGTATTCATTGATCTGGCCAAGGCTTTCGACTCTGTCAATCACCATATCCTCATCGGCAGACTCGACAGCCTTGGTTTCTCAAATGATTGCCTCGCCTGGTTCACCAACTACTTCTCTGATAGAGTTCAGTGTGTCAAATCGGAGGGTCTGCTGTCCGGACCTCTGGCAGTCTCTATGGGGGTGCCACAGGGTTCAATTCTTGGACCGACTCTCTTCTCTGTATACATCAATGAGGTCGCTCTTGCTGCTGGTGAGTCCCTGATCCACCTCTACGCAGACGACACCATTCTGTATACTTCCGGCCCTTCTTTGGACACTGTGTTAACAACCCTCCAGGCAAGCTTCAATGCCATACAACTCTCCTTCCGTGGCCTCCAATTGCTCTTAAATACAAGTAAAACTAAATGCATGCTCTTCAACCGATCGCTACCTGCACCTACCCGCCTGTCCAACATCACTACTCTGGACGGCTCTGACTTAGAATACGTGGACAACTACAAATACTTAGGTGTCTGGTTAGACTGTAAACTCTCCTTCCAGACCCATATCAAACATCTCCAATCCAAAGTTAAATCTAGAATTGGCTTGCTATTTCGCAACAAAGCATCCTTCACTCATGCTGCCAAACATACCCTTGTAAAACTGACCATCCTACCAATCCTCGACTTTGGCGATGTCATTTACAAAATAGCCTCCAATACCCTACTCAACAAATTGGATGCAGTCTATCACAGTGCAATCCGTTTTATCACCAAAGCCCCATATACTACCCACCATTGCGACCTGTACGCTCTCGTTGGCTGGCCCTCGCTTCATACTCGTCGCCAAACCCACTGGCTCCATGTCATCTACAAGACCCTGCTAGGTAAAGTCCCCCCTTATCTCAGCTCGCTGGTCACCATAGCATCTCCCACCTGTAGCACACGCTCCAGCAGGTATATCTCTCTAGTCACCCCCAAAACCAATTCTTTCTTTGGCCGCCTCTCCTTCCAGTTCTCTGCTGCCAATGACTGGAACGAACTACAAAAATCTCTGAAACTGGAAACACTTATCTCCCTCACTAGCTTTAAGCACCAACTGTCAGAGCAGCTCACAGATTACTGCACCTGTACATAGCCCACCTATAATTTAGCCCAAACAACTACCTCTTTCCCAACTGTATTTAATTTTTATTTATTTATTTATTTTGCTCCTTTGCACCCCATTATTTTTTTATTTCTACTTTGCACATTCTTCCATTGCAAAACTACCATTCCAGTATTTTACTTGCTATATTGTATTTACTTTGCCATCATGGCCTTTTTTGCCTTTACCTCCCTTCTCACCTCATTTGCTCACATTGTATATAGACTTGTTTATACTGCATTATTGACTGTATGTTTGTTTTTATTCCATGTGTAACTCTGTGTCGTTTTATCTGTCGAACTGCTTTGCTTTATCTTGGCCAGGTCGCAATTGTAAATGAGAACTTGTTCTCAACTTGCCTACCTGGTTAAATAAAGGTAAAATAAAAAAAATAAATAAATGACTAGCCAAGCCACGCTTCTTAACACCCACTCACTTATCCCAGAAGCCAGCTGCATCAATGTGTCGGAGGAAACACTGTTCAACTGACAACCGATATCAGCCTACAGGTTCTCCTGCCACAAGGAGTTGCTAGAGCCGAGTAAATCCCAACCGATCAATTTTGCAACCCTCCATGGGACTCCCGGGATTGAACCCCAGGCCGTAATGACACCGCAACGTTGCGATGCAGTGCCACTTGGAAGGCCCCAAGAATTACAATCTTATCTAGGTTTTTAATCTTGCATTGAAATAAGTTAAAATACCAAGATACATTATATTACTGCACTGGCAGACAATTCTGTAAAGCCAATACTACAACAATGAGCGAGGGTTCAAAGGTCATACCATATAGTTCCTTTTATGGTTGTCATGACAGCAGAGCCTACTTTGGAGTCAACTGTGATCTGAGACAATAAATTATTTAGGTAATCTCAACCCCTCAATACTAGCCTGAAGCCTCAAACTAAATTATTATGCTGCTCTGTCATTGGCCACAGATTTTAGTCTGAATCTGCCATTATTGAAAGTTGCTTGGGTGATGTCATTTGTGGTGAAAACAAAGTTAACATGCAAGCAGTCAGACAAGTGAAAATTATGGTCAGTGTAGAAAACTTTAAGCTTGTCAAAAAAACATGTCAATACTTTGCCCCTTGATAACCAGCGCACTTCTGTATGTTGTAAAAGTGTTCCTGTCCATATCATTGCATAGTGCAGACAATCCACAAGAGTTCAGGGGCCTTGCTTTAACAAAGTTAACTATTTTCACTATAGTGTCCAAAATCTCTTTCAGGCTGTCAGGCATTCCTTTGGCAGCAAGAGTCTCGCAGTGAATGCTGCAGTGTAACCAAGTGGCGTCGGGAGCAACTGCTTGCACGCTTGTTACCACTCCACCTGTCATGGCTTTTGCGCCATCAGTACAGATACCAACACATCTTGACCACCAAAGTCCATTTTGATGTCACAAAGCTGTCCAGTACTTAAAAAATATCCTCTCCTGTTGTCCTGGCTTCCAGTGGTTTGCAGAAGAGGATGTCTTCCTTAATTGACCCCCCATAAAAGTAATGGACATATACCAGGAGCTGTTCCAGGCCCGCCACGTCTGTTGACTCATCCAGCTGTAACGCATAAAATTCACTGGCTTGTATGCAAAGCAATAATTGTTTCAAAACATCTCCTGCCATGTCACTGATACGTCGTTAAACAGTGTTTTTGGCCTTTTCCCCAGCATTGTCCCAGCCATATCCGCGGCAGCAGGAAGAATTAAGTCCTCCACAATAGTATGGGGCTTGCCTGTCATAGCCACTTGGTAGCTCACCATATAAGGCTTCTTATTAATGGTATCTGTTGCTTTTATACATGTCTTACTAATCGAAAGTCGTCTTTATTCTCGCTCCAAAAACTCCCTTGGCTTATTTTTCAAATTGTCATGTTTTGTTTCTAAATGTCTTCACAAGAGTGGTTTCATCGAGTTGTGAGATTGCACATATAACACACTGTGGCTGAGGAAAGGCACTACTCCCAATATAAGTGAACCCCAAATCAATGTAGTTCTCATTATATTAGCGCCTCTTCGATGGTCCAACGTCCCGGTCTGTTGTTCGGTGCTTCCCGGGTAAGGGGGCAGGAGCTCTTTGGCTGCATCAGATTCACAACGGTCACTGTCCATGCTAGATGGGAAAACAATAAAGGTAGAATTACTGATGCTAGCATTGGATGTGCTCGTGGAAGCAGAACAACTTGTGTCGTCGACAGGTGCAGGTGTAGAGCTGCTTTGTGTCTCTATGGACCGGACCTTACTTTTTTTTAACCATTTATCCATTTTAGAGCAACCGGAATGAGCAGCAGCAAGGTTACATGTGACCGATAATGGAATTCCCGCGAGAGAGTAACGGTTAATGTGATTGGATGTTAATTATTTGATTAGGCTACCTGTATTTGACATTGTGTTATTATTTCGCTGAACACAAGATGGTTTAATTTTATTTTAGGCAGTGAAACGAGGCTACTCAGGCATGAAATAAACTCAAATGTTTATCCCCATTGGAAATTCTAAATGGACTGTTTGAAAATGTGAAAGAAATATATATATTTTTTTTTGGCATACCCCCAACATCATTGCGAGTAATAACAGTTTGGGAATACCTGGCCTAGAACATCAAGTCAACAGGCCCAACATCAGAACAACATACCAACCCAATGATAACAGGAGTGATCTTGCTGCTGATGTATGAGATAATGACTGGTGTATGAGAACACACAGACATGGAGCAGCACACCTGTCAGACTGGGTTTGAGGGAGTGGAGACTTGGACACACACCAGGAACACAACAGCTGATGTGGCATTCTTAATGTGTGTGTGTGCGCGCGTTTGCCCATATGCGTGTATGCATGTGTGTATGTTTGTTTGGCCAACAGCAGCTCCAGGAAGACAGGAGACATGGCCCAAGGGCTATATTGGTAGACATTCCAGTTTGTGCATGCAAAACATCCACATACCTCCTCACCCTCAACACGCAACTCAAGGTTTACAAGAAAACATACACGTAAACACACACAAGGACTAATCGAGGGGAGAATGCCAAGCGGGGGAGAAAACACAAGCTAAAAAAAGCTCCATTCCCAAGAGTGCTCTCATCATTCCACTTAATCCAATGTCAAAATGTGATCCTCCAGGTCCTAAATTTAGCCAAGCTAGCCCCCCATATCGTTCCCCCCACTTGGATACCTAAGATGGGGGGAACAGAGAGAAACATTGCCCCTAGAGAGAACCAGCAATCAGCCTGGTATTAACTCTGTGTTTACTGCCCCTAAGGGTGTATTAGCCTCTTGGACATTCAATACTCTTTTTTTACATACAGTACCAGTGAAAGGTTTGGACATTCAAGGGTTTTTCTTCTTCTTTAAAAAAAAAAACTTTCTACATTGTAGAAAAGTAGTGAAGACATCACAACTATGGAATAACACATATGGAATAATGTAATAACCAAAAAAGTGTTTAATAACAAATCAAAATATATTTGAGATTTGAGATTCTTCAAAGTAGCCACCTTTGCCTTGATGACAGCTTTGCACACTGTTGGCATTCTCTCAACCAGCTTCATGAGGTAGTCACCTGAAATGTCTTGAAGGAGTTCCCACATACACTGAGCACTTGTTGGCTGCATTTTCTTCACTCTGTGGTCCAACTCATCCCAAACCATCTCAATTGGGTAGAGGTCAGGTGATGCAGCACTCCATCACTCTCCTTGGTCAAATAACCCTTACAGAGCCTGGAGGTTTGTTTTAGGTCATTGTCCTGTTGAAAAAACAAATGATAGTCCCACTAAGCGCAAACCAGATGGGATGGCATATTGCTGCAGAATGCTGTGGTAGCCATGCTGGTTAAGTGTGCCTTGAATTCTAAATAAATCACCAACAGTGTCACCAGCAAAGCACCCCCACCCCATCACACCTCCTCCTGCATGCTTCAATGGTGGGAACCACACATGCGGAGATCATCCGTTCACCTACTCTGCATCTCACAAAGACACGGCGGTTGGAACCAAAAATCTTACATTTGGACTCATCAGATTTCCACTAGTCTAATGTCCATTGCTCAAGTTTCAAAATGACGGACTGAACACAGCAGTGTAGCTCACCTCAAGACCTCAAGATAAAAACCATATCGGTAAGCTAGAATAAATATGAGCACTTCACAAACTAGTGGGTAATAACCTTCAATCTGGATATCATCACAAAAAAATCATAAGACTTGAGAAATGTATCTACAAATATTACGAAAACAAGCAACACCCAAACATGACGGAGAGTGAAACAAATCTCAAAACGAGAAGTGACTCTTCTACAGACACAGACAATTTAATGGTAAAGGTTGAAATCGATCTGTTAAAATGAGTAAATGTCAACTGGGCATACTTGAACTAGTCAGTAATTATATAAAAGAGTTGAAGGCAAGCCTCGCGATGAGTGAGTAAAATGCTGCGACATTGGAGAAAGATAAAAACAAGCTAAAAGGGACAGTCAATAAGATTGAAACCGATGTTAATGAACTTAAAAAGGAGAACATCTTTCTGAGAGAAGCCTTACTTTGACATACAGACTAGATCCATGAGAGGAAATCTGGTACTTACAGGTATCCAAGAGAAAGAAGTAGAAGTTCCTGAATGTGTAGTTAGGGAGTGCCTCCTTACAGCGCATCAGATCCCACCAAAGCTGTTGACAAAATCCAACTCGAACGCGTGCACCGTTTCGGACAGAGGTATGAATGCCCAATTATTGCCAAATTTGCTTTCTTTAAAGATAAAATAATGGTTAAAAGCCTGGGTAAAAGACTTGCTGGCACAAAAATAGGCATGAATGATCAGTTCCCGAAGGAAATTGCAGAACCGCTCAAAGTTCTGTATCCGATCTTCAAGGAAAATAGATTTAAAGGGAAACGGGTATGTCTCGTAGTCGATAAACTGTAGTCGATAAATTTGATTACCAAATGTTCAGAGACACAAAGACTACTCCATGGCTATTCTAAGAATTACGAAGTTCTCGTAGAGGAGGTGAATAATGGAACACACAATACTAGCCATGGTAGGGATTGCAATAATACAAATTAATTGATAGAAAAGCAATCTTCAAATATAACTAATTAACAAAAACAACATTCATTTTCATATTCCGACTATCGCTGTTACCACAATTTTGGCTGATGAAATATATTGTCCTTAAGTCCATTTATTGCATGTTACCATTCTGAGGTAGATTCTCCATAGGCCCACCATACATTCCAATCCTCCACACTGAGAGGACAAAGGATTCATGTACTGCTTTAAGATTTACAATTGGCATGAGGTGTCATAAACCCCCCCATCAATCCCTCTATACCTCTCCCCCTCTGCAGAAGTGAGAGATGTCTCTGTAGGACTGTGGTCCACGGTAACCTGACCTGAACAGGCCAGTCATGATAGGATGAATCACAATAATTGTTTGCTAAAATTATAATCACAAGCCGAGAATCCACTCTCACATACAGTGGGGAGAACAAGTATTTGATACACTGACGATTTTGCAGGTTTTCCTTAAAAAAAAACCATAGGTACACTTCAACTGTGAGAGACAGAATCTAAAACAAAAATCCAGAAAATCACATTGTATGATTTTTAAGTATTACATTTGCATTTTATTGCATGACATAAGCATTTGATCACCTACCAACCAGTAAGAATTCCGGCTCTCACAGACAGTTTTTCTTTAAGAAGCTCTCCTGTTCTCCACTCATTACCTGTATTAACTGCACCTGTTTGAACTCGTTACCTGTATAAAAGACACCTGTCCACACACTCAATCAAACAGACTCCAACCTCTCCAAAATGGCCAAGACCAGAGAGCTGTGTAAGGACATCAGGGATAAAATTGTAGACCTGCAAAAGGCTGGGATGGGCTACAGGACAATAGGTAAGCAGCTTGGTGAGAAGACAACAACTTTTGGTGCAATTATTAGAAAATGGAAGAAGTTCAAGATGACGGTCAATCACCCTCGGTCTGGGGCTCCATGCAAGATCTCACCTCGTGGGGCATCAATGATCATGAGGAAGGTGAGGGATCAGCCCAGAACTACACGGCAGGACCTGGTCAATGACCTGAAGAGAGCTGGGACCACAGTCTCAAAGAAAACCATTAGTAACACACTAAACCATCATGGATTAAAATCCTGCAGCGCACGCAAGGTACCCCTGCTCAAGCAAGCGCATGTCCAGGCCCGTCTGAAGTTTGCCAATGACCATCTGGATGATCCAGAGGAGGAATGGGAGAAGGTCATGTGGTCTGATGAGAGAAAAATAGAGCTTTTTGGTCTAAACTCCACTTGCCGTGTTTGGAGGATGAAGAAGGATGAGTACAAACCCCAAGAACACCATCCCAACCGTGAAGCATGGAGGTGGAAAGGGGGACAGGACGACTGCACCGTATTGAGGGGAGGATGGATGGGGCCATGTATCGCGAGATCTTGGCCAACAACATTGTTCCCTCAGTAAGAGCATTGATGGGTCGTGGCTGGGTCTTCCAGCATGACACAGCTAGGGCAACTAAGGAGTGGCTCTGTAAGAAGCATCTCAAGGTCCTGGATTGGACTAGCCAGTCTCTAGACCTGAACCCAATAGAACATCTTTGGAGGGAGCTGAAAGTCCATCTTGCCCAGCGACAGCCCCAAAACCTGAAGGATCTGGAGAGGGTTTGCATGGAGGAGTGGGCCAAAATCCCTGCTGCTGTGTGTGCAAACCTGGTCAAGAACTACAGGAAACATATGATCTCTGTAATTGCAAACAAAGGTTTCTGTACCAAATATTAAGTTCTGCTTTTCTGATGTATCAAATACTTATGTCATGCAATAAAATGCAAATTAATTACTTAAAAATCATACAATGTGATTTTCAGGATTTTTGTTTTAGATTCCGTCTCTCACAGTTGAAGTGTACCTATGATAAAAATTACAGACCTCTACATGCTTTGTAAGTAGGAAAACCTGCAAAATCGGCAGTGTGTCAAATACTTGTTCTCGCCACTGCAGGTAAGTGGTTGCAAAGGGCATCAGTGTCTTAACAGCTCAATTTGCCAAGGCAAGAGACTCTGAGCACAGCCCAATCCAGAAATCTGGCAGCGGCTTCTGATTAAATGACATTTTCACAAAACAGCTTGTTGCAATTTCGATGAGGCTCTCTTGTTCAGATATCGTAAGTGGACTGGAGGCATGGCATGAAAGGGATAACGAATCCAGTTGTTTGTGTTGTACATTTCGCACCCAAGTCACTCAGGAGCTTTGCTATATGACATTTGACATTGTCCGTAAGCTTGAGTTAATTTGCACACAAAAAAATCATTAAATGATGGAAAGACCTGTTTGTTGTCCTTATTGATGCAAACAAAGAAGAGCTCCAACTTCTTATTAATAGCCTCAATGTTGTCCCGCACATTGAATATACTGTAGTTGCACATAGTCCCTGTAATCCTAGATTCAGATCATTCAGGCAAGAAAAAACATCACCCAAATAGACTAGTCGTGTGAGAAACTCGTCATCATGCAAGCGGTCAGACCAGTGAAACTTATGGTCAGTAAAGAGAACTTTAAACTCGTTTCTCAATTTTTTTAAACGTGTCAATACTTTCCCCCTTGATAACCAGTGCACTTCTGTATGTTGTAAAAACATTACATGGTGGCTGCCCATATCATTGCACAATGTAGAAAATACACAAGAGTTCAGGGGCCTTGCTTTATCAAAAGTTAACCATTTTCACTGTGTCCAAAACGTATTTCAAGCTGTCAGGCATTCCCTTGTCAGCAAGAGCCTTTTGGTGGATGCTGCAGTGCACCCAAGTGGCGTCGGGAGCAACTGCTTGCACGCGTTACCACTTTACTATGTCTTCCTGTCTTGGCTTTTTTGCAATCAGCGTCATCAGTACACTGGTTTCCAGTGGTTTGCAGAAGAGGAAGTCTTCCTTAATTGAACACCCCCCCCCATAAACGTAACGAATATATACCAGGATCTGTGCCAGGCCCGCCATGTCTGTTGACTCATCCAGGTGTAACACATATAATTCACTGGCTTGTATGCAAGCAGTAAATGTTTCAAAACATCTCCTGCCATGTCACTGATGCGTCATGAAACAGTGTTGTTTGATGAAGACAATGTCTATATAGTTTATTGGGCCTTTTCCCCCAGCATTGTCCCAGCCATGGCGACGTCAGCAGGAAGAATGAAGTCCTCCAGAATAGTATGGGGCTTGCCTGTCCTAGCCACTCGGTAGCTCACCATATAAGACGCTTCTAGCCCCTTCTTAATAATGATTTCTGTTGTTTTTATACATGTGTTACTACTCGAAAGTCATCTTTATTCTCGCTCAAAAAACTCCCTTGGCTTATATTTCAAATTGTCTTGTTTCGTTTCTAAATGTCTGTGCAAGAGTGAAGGTTTACCATGAGAGAGTAATGGTTAATGTGAATGGATGTTAATTATTTGACTTGTATTTGACATTGTGTTGTTATTTTGCTGAACGCTAGATGATTTATTTGGATTTTTTTGCAATGAAACGAGGCTACTTAGGCGAGAGAAAAAAACTCACCCAAATGTATAGCCCTGTTGGAAAATAGAAATGTACTGTTTGAAAATGTAAAAAAAAAATGTGAACACATTTTTATTTGGCGTACCCCTGAAAGCATTGCGTACCCTAGTTTGGGACTACCTGATCTAGAGCTTCCATTTTGTCCATCCAGTTCCATTCACTTTTATTGCAGTGCAGGAGCTGAATTCATAGTTCTCCGTTGCATAAGCGCAATAGTCTCGCCCATTATAATTTACAAGCATTATTTATCTCCATGTTTACAACCTCAATTAATAAGCCTTACGAGGCTTGGACATCTTATTTAGATTGTGATATTTGTAAATTTAAGCCTCTGAGGTGGACTAATGTGACTGCAGCTGTGAACTATATTTTAAGGAGCATGCATACTGCAGAATCTGTCCATTCATGACATCATGACCCTTTCCTGTTTCATCTGTATTTCAGATTCTGTCTGTCTGTGCTGACCGTGTTGTTAGGGTCAGGAAGGTGTGGTGTGGTGTGGTTAGTTACCAACAGGCAGAGTTAGCTTTGTTTGATGTGTGTGTGGGCTGGTTAGTGTGGGTGCTATTTGGTGTGTGTGTTGTTGTTTGTGTGTCAACCTATGTGTGTTCACCAGCCGTGCCTTTGACAGATTGGTGGATGACACAGCCATTGTGGATCCTGGGAGAAATTAACCTGCTGACTTGTACCACTCCACCTTATCAAAGGAGTGGCTAATTTAAGCATAGCTGGATTATTATACAATGCTGAATGACACACTAAATAGAGAGAGAGCGAGAGAGAGGCGCGCGAGAGAGATTCACTGGCATGGCAGATTCACTTCACAGTGGTTTCGTGTTTTAAGACATTACTGGAAAACACTTCTGTCAAATGAATCACTTCTTACAAGGGTACAGTGTATAATACACTTCAACCATGAGAGTCAATAGTCTACATCAGTAGTGTGGCACACCTCCTAGTATACAGTGTCTTATAAAAATCCTGTTTGTTACAAATAATTTGACTCTCATAGCGAACTGATTCATCTAAGAAAAGTTCATTGTGAGCATAATAATGTTTGTGTCCCATGGTTTTTGGACCACTATAGGCAGCCAGGCACTATAGACATTCTTATAAGCAAAGTCTATTGATATTTGTTTGTGGTTTTCTCCATGCTGCGTCTTCTGCCATGGTGAACATGTCTGAGTGTATGGTCTCTACATCCCCCCACCTCACCTTTCTGCCTACCTACCTCCCTAAGACACACCTGTGTCAAAACTGAACAGGTTGTTCGACATACCGCATGCAACTCCGCCCAGTGCGCAGGTTGGAGCTGAGAGATGTAGAGCAACCAACACACACACACACCCACACACACAATATTTCTCATTCTCTCTGCTGTCTACCTCTTTCTTTGTCTCTAGCTCTCTCTCTTTCTCTGCTCGCTTTGTTTTTGGTTTCACTAGGTGAATACCAGTATAGCATTGTATATTAAAGAGACATAACTCAACCACAGCTGATGTCAAATTCGAACAACTAAGGGGGTATTCATTATGGAGCAGACACACAGTAACAAAAATGTGCGTTTATTATTGGACAAGTTGGACCTTCAATATCCTTAACAGTATTTACAGCTGCTTTTATTCCAATCAATTTATAGTTAACACATACACATACTTTGAAAACATTGCTTAAGCCATGTGCGTTCTGGCTCTGGCCCAGGGTCAGGGAGTATGGTCTGATTCAGACTCCTTGCAGAGTAAGAAAAGTCCGTAGGCATGGCGTAGGGTTTGAACGGAGCAATTATTCTGGGTAGCCCGGCAATCTCAATCTCATTTATGCTCAGAGTCATATTCCTGTACAGTTTAGAGAGGATCTCATGTCAAATGCTGTTGAAGTAACATGACTACAGTTTTCTTGCATCACCTAAAGCCCATTCTTGTCTGAAGCTGCTATAGACCTCCAAGAGTTAACAGTTAGTATTTGGGAAAAATGTGTGAAATGCTTGATAATGGATGTGATATCAACAGAGAGGTATATTTTCTGGGTGACCTGAATATTGACTGGATTTCGTCAAGCTGCCAATTTAAGAAAACGCTTCAAACTCAAGCTAGTGCCTGCAACCTGGTTCAGGTTATCAGTCAACAGGAATTAAATCATCCACATGGATTGATACATCTTTACTATTGTTGAAAAAAACTGCTCTAAAGCGGTATTCAAATCCATCAGGTGTAGTGATCACAATATAGCAGCCATACCTAGGAAAACCAGCAACCAGAAGCTGCACTTGACACATTTATGAAATTGTTTATTCCAGTTACTAATATGCACCCATTAAGAAATTGACTGTAAAAACTGTTAAATCCCAGGTTATGGATGAGGAATCGAAAATTGTATGGTTGAGAGGGATGAGGCAAAGGGAATGACAGTAAGTCATTGGCAAATGTACAAATGCCGGCAAATGCCGATTGGCAAATGTACTGTAAATTGAGAAATCATGTGACTAAACTTAAAATAGAAGAAGAAACAGTACAATGAAACAAAGCCAAATAATATAAAGACTGATAGCAAAAAGCTTTGTAGCAGCTTAAATATTAAGGCTAGAACAGCTCAAATAAGCTAAGAGAAACGACTGTCCATCATTACTTAAAGACATGGTCAGTCAAGAACTTTCTCAAGAAAGTTTCTTCAAGTGCAGTCGCAAAAACCATCAAGCACTATGATGAAACTGGCTCTCATGACTACCGCCACAGAAAAGGAAAGTCCAGAGTTACCTCTGCTGCAGAGGATAAGTTAATTAGAGTTACCAGCCTCAGAAATTGCAGCCCAAATAAATGCTTCACACAGTTAACACACATCTCAACATCAACTGTTCAGAGGAGACTACGTGAATCATGCCTTCATGGTCGAATAAATAAACCACTACCAAAGGACACCAATAAAGAACATACTTTATTGGGCAAAGAACACAATCAATGGATATTAGACTGGTGGAAATCTGTCGTTTGGTCTGATGAGTTCCAATTTTAGATTTTTGGTTCCAACTGCCTTGTCTTTGTGAGATGCAGAGTAGGTGAACGGATGATCTCCACATGTGTGGTTCCCCCTGTGAAGCATGAAGGAGGAGGTGTGATGGTGTGGGGGTGCTTTGCTGGTGACACTGTTGATGATTTATTTAGAATTCAAGGAACACTTAACCAGCATGGCTACCACAGCAACCTGCAGTGATATGCCATCCCATCTATTTGGCACTTAGTGGGACAATCATTTGTTTTTCAACAGGACAATGATCCAACACACCTCCAGGCTGTGTAAGGGCTATTTGACCAAGAAGGATAGTGATGGAGTACTGCATCAAATGACTTGGCCTCTGCAATCACCCAACCTCAGCCCAATGTAGATGGTTTGGAATGAGTTCGACCGCAGAGTGAAGGAAAAGCAGCCAACAAGTGCTTAGCATATATGGGAACTCCTCCAAGACTGCTCGAAAAGCACTCCAGGTGAAGCTGGTTGAGAGAATGCCAAGAGTGTGCAAAGCTGTCATCAAGGCAAAGGGTGGCTACTTTGAAGAATCTAAAATCTAATTTGATTTATTTGATCTATTTGTTTAACACTTTTTTGGTTACTACATGATTCCATATGTGTTATTCTTCACTATTATTCTTCAATGTAAACAATGGTAAAAATAAAGAAAAACCCTTGAATGAGTAGGTGTGTACAAATGGTAATATATAGTATATATATTCATAGACCTTCCAGTTTGTACATGCAAAACATCCACGTACCCCCTCACTGTGGCAACACACACACCTTATATCCTAAACACAACCTCTCTTTCTCACACACACACACACACACACACACACACACACACACACACACACACACACACACACACACACACACACACACACACACACACACACACACACACAACACACGTCATTAAGCTTCACAATGCAGGCTGATTTTGTTAAGTCAGTACCATGCGGAACTGAATCGGACGTTGGTCTTGTAAAGGTTTGAATTCCATCATGCGGCTGAACACTTATTTTCCACCATAATTTGCAAATAAATTCATTAAAAAAAATACAATGTGATTTTCTGGATTTTTTTGTTAGTTGAAGTGTACCTATGATGACAATTACAGGCCTCTCTCATCTTTTTAAGTGGGAGAACTTGCAAAATCGGCAGTGTGTCAAATACTTGGTGGCTGACTAAATACTTTTTTGCCCCACTGTAACTCATTCACTGTTAGCCCTCATACACACGGATGGGAAGAAATTACAAAATACAATTACAAAATACCCCAAAGACTAATGTTCCAAAATAAAGTATTATATTGAATTAAGATACAAGTATCTTGTATTTTCTAAATATATCTGCAAGTACCCCCTTTAACCTCAACACATTCTCAGTAATGGTAACAAATACGTTTTGCTTGCATTCGGAAAGCATTCAGACCCCTTACCTTTTTCCACATTTTGTTACGTTAAAGCCTTATTCTAAAATGTATTAAATAGTTTTTTCCCCTCATCAATCTATACACAATACCACACAATGACTATCATGTTCTGACCATAGTTCTTTTGTATTTTCTTTGTTTTAGTGTGGTCAGGGCGTGAAGTGGGTGGGCAGTCTATGTTATCTGTTTCTATGTGGGGTTTCTTGTTTGGCCTGATATGGTTCTCAATCAGAGGCAGGTGTTAGTCATTGTCTCTGATTGGGAACCATATTTAGCTAGCCTGTTTTCTGTTGGGGTTTGTGGGTGGTTGTTTTCAGTCTTTGTGTGTCTGCACCAGATAGAACTGTTTAGGGGTTCATTTTTGTTATTTTGTCATTTGTAGTGTTCAGTTTTTTGGTTATTATTAAATTAAGATGAACACTAACCACGCTGCGCTTTGGTCCTCTCCTTCTTCCACCCAAGACAGCCGTTACAATGACAAAGCAAAAACAGGTTTTTAGACTTTTGCAAATGTATATAAAAACATGGCAGCGATTACAGCCTTGCGATTACAGCCTTGCGTCTTCTTGGGTATGATGCTACAAGCTTGGCACACCTGTATTTGGGGAGTTTCTCCCATTCTTCTCTGAAGATCCTCTCAAGCTCTGTCAGGTTGGATGGGGAGAGTCACTGCACAGATATTTTCAGAACTCTACAGAGATGTTTGATTGGGTTCAAGTCTGGGCTCTGGCTGAGCCACTCAAGGACATTTAGAGAGTTGTCCCGAAGCCACTCCTGAGTTGTCTTGGCTGTGTGCTTAGGGTCAATGTCCTGTTGGAAGGTGAACCTTTGCCCCAGTAGGAGGTCCTGAGTGCTCTGGAGCAGATTTTCATCAAGGATCTCTCTGTATGTGGTTGTTTATGTACTTTAGTTGAATGCACTGACTGTAAGTCACTCAGGATGCTAAATACCCAAAATCAAACGTAAATGTAAAAATGAACACTAGCAAAGCATGCTGGGTATGATTAGTATTCTAATGAGCTCCAGCCCCAAACAAAAGTACATTTGAATAAAAATGTATAAAAATAAAATGCTAAATAATGTGAACAATATATTTTAAAAGAAAAATAGATTGGTGGGACTTGCATTTAACTCGTTTTACTTCACTATTTAAAACAGACTATATGTACTAAGTTAAATGTAGTAATATTATTGGTCTGATTACTTTTATAGACTACTGTAATGGATCTCGTCCTCCTCTTCTGAGGCGGAGTAGCGAGAAGGATCGGAGAACCAATGCGCAGCGTGGTAAGTGTCCATAATGTTTAATCAAACACAACAGAACACTGGAACAAAAGAATAAATGTGAAAAAAATGAAACAGTCCCATGTGGTAACAAACACTGACACGGAAGACAAACACCCACAACTCAAAAGTGAAACCAGGCTACCTAAGTATGATCCTCAATCAGGGACAACGATTGACAGCTGCCTCTGATTGAGAACCATACTAGGCCGAACACAGAAATCCCAAATGATAGAAAAACGAACATAGACAACCCACTCAACTCACGCCCTGACCATACTAAAACAAAGACATAACAAAGGAACTAAGGTCAGAACGTGACAACTACTATATAAATCGTATTACTTTGGATTTTGGTTCAGTTAGATTACAAAAATGTATAGACTACAGTTGTTAAGCGTGAAAACTGAAAGAAGAAAGACATTGAACAATGCGATCTTCTGTCAGTAGATATGAAAAAAGGTAGGATCTCATAGGGAAGCAAAGCAACTGAATCGTTTTTGCTGTGGGTTTCAGATAAATAGATGCACAGTTTACTTTTGCGAAACGTTCAGTGTATACGTTTGATTTTAGTTGAATTGATGACATAACAATAAGAACATTATATGCTATTATTTGGGGAGAGAAATATCATTGTGCATTTAGTGATGACAGCTCTTTAGTGATATTTTTTTGTGGCCGTTGAAGAGTCGAATACGTTCGTATGTAGACCTACTGATACAGTAGCTAGGTGTAGTTATATCTAATAAATCAATTATTTAGGCTAACAGTGATCACTGAAAAGTACATTTCCTGAAGAAAATGTGTTTTGCTTGCTAGCTTGTTTTAAAGTGTATATGGTTTTGACATACGTTATAGTGCTAAATGACTCAAATGTAATGTGAATGTAGTGGTACATTCTGCAGTAGTAATGGTGGTGACTGGTTATAGTTGGAAAAGTAGGAAGATGGAAAGATTGATTGACCAATTGATTGGTTGGTTGGTTGGTTGAGGGGATAGGATAGCATGAACATGTGAAAGTTGGTTTGGGGTCTCTAACCTGAATGCCCATGAGTAGTTAGGATTCAATTATAATAATTTGGGGGGTGCTTATACAGTGCCTTGCGAAAGTATTCGGCCCCCTTGAACTTTGCGACCTTTTGCCACATTTCAGGCTTCAAACATAAAGATATAAAACTGTATTTTTTTGTGAAGAATCAACAAGTGGGACACAATCATGAAGTGGAACGACATTTATTGGATATTTCAAACTTTTTTAACATCAAAAACTGAAAATTATTCAGCCCCTTTACTTTCAGTGCAGCAAACTCTCTCCAGAAGTTCAGTGGGGATCTCTGAATGATCCAATGTTGACCTAAATGACTAATGATGATAAATACAATCCACCTGTGTGTAATCAAGTCTCCGTATAAATGCACCTGCACTGTGATAGTCTCAGAGGTCCGTTAAAAGCACAGAGAGCATCATGAAGAACAAGGAAGACACCAGGCAGGTGCGAGATACTGTTGTGAAGAAGTTTAAAGCCGGATTTGGATACAAAAAGATTTCCCAAGCTTTAAACTTCCCAAGGAGCACTGTGCAAGCGATAATATTGAAATGGAAGGAGTATCAGACCACTGCAAATCTACCAAGACCTGGCTGTCCCTCTAAACTTTCAGCTCATACAAGGAGAAGACTGATCAGAGATGCAGCCAAGAGGCCCATGATCACTCTGGATGAACTGCAGAGATCTACAGCTGAGGTGGGAGACTCTGTCCATAGGACAACAATCAGTCGTATATTGCACAAATCTGGCCTTTATGGAAGAGTGGCAAGAAGAAAGCCATTTCTTAAAGATATCCATAAAAAGTGTTGTTTAAAGTTTGCCACAAGCCACCTGGGAGACACACCAAACATGTGGAAGAAGGTGCTCTGGTCAGATGAAACCAAAATTGAACTTTTTGGCAACAATGCAAAACGTTATGTTTGGCGTAAAAGCAACACAGCGCATCACCCTGAACACACCATCCCCACTGTCAAACATGGTGGTGGCAGCATCATGGTTTGGGCCTGCTTTTCTTCAGCAGGGACAGGGAAGATGGTTAAAATTGATGGGAAGATGGATGGAGCCAAATACAGGACCATTCTGGAAGAAAACCTGCAAAAGACCTGAGACTGGGATGGAGATTTGTCTTCCAACAAGACAATGATCCAAAGCATAAAGCAAAATCTACAATGGAATGGTTCAAAAATAAACATATCCAGGTGTTAGAATGGCCAAGTCAAAGTCCAGACCTGAATCCAATCGAGAATCTGTGGAAAGAACTGAAAACTGCTGTTCACAAATGCTCTCCATCCAACCTCACTGAGCTCGAGCTGTTTTGCAAGGAGGAATGGGAAAAAAATTCAGTCTCTCGATGTGCAAAACTGATAGAGACATACCCCAAGCGACTTACAGCTGTAATCGCAGCAAAAGGTGGCGCTACAAAGTATTAACTTAAGGGGGCTGAATAATTTTGCACGCCCAATTTTGCAGTTTTTGATTTGTTAAAAAAGTTTGAAATATCCAATAAATGTCGTTCCACTTCATGATTGTGTCCCACTTGTTGTTGATTCTTCACAAAAAAATACAGTTTTATATCTTTATGTTTGAAGCCTGAAATGTGGCAAAAGGTCGCAAAGTTCAAAGGGGCCGGATACTTTCGCAAGGCACTGTACCACCAGAGGTCTCTTCACAATTCCCAAGTCCAGAACAGACTATGGGACGCGCACAGTACTACGTAGAGCCATGACTACATTGAACTCTATTCTACATCAAGTAACTCAAACAAGCAGAAAATTAAATTAAAAAATACCTTATGTTATAAATGATATAATAAACATACACCTTATGGAATAGCGGGCTGTGAAGCAACACAAACATAGGCACAGGCACATGCGTGCAAACATATGCATGCTATTCACACACATCCACATGGATTTTGAAGGAACATACTTAATATGTTGTAAAATATGTTGTGAATGTACTGTAATATATATCTGCCTTAATGTAGCTTGACCCCAGGAAGAGTACCTGCTGCCTTGGCAGCAGCTAATGGGGATTAAATATAAATACATGTGTGAACGCCAAATGTTCTTTCAATTTCAATTTATTTTAGAAGAAATAGGCCCTTCACTGTATATCTCTCTATCAGGACTGTTGAAAAGTATTTTGGGTTATTTTGTATTTTGAAAATACAAAATACAGCTCTCTAAAGTCGATAAAATACACTGGAGTGAAGTTCAGGCCAGTAAAATATAATTGACAAAATACTCAAAAGTCATTTAAATAAGTATTTCAAATACATGTAACATAAATGCTGCTCTTCTCTTCTCTCTCTCTCTCTCACACACACACACACACACACACACACTCACACACACACACACACACACACTCACACACACACACACACACACACACACACACACACACACACACACACACACACACACACACACACACACACACACACACACACACACACACACACACACACACACACACACACACACACACAGAGAGAGAGTATTGATTGATGGCAGGTATCTATTCTATTGTACTCTACAGCAAACAGTAGAGACAATAGCAAATGCAGCAAATGCAGAATAGCCCCAGAGATTTACACTTTGAATAGCACCTTTTTGTTGACCCCTTCTCAACCTCTCAATATGAAAGAGATTTCACACTGAGAGCCGCTTGTTCGAGAAAACAGTCCACATAGTTACATTTAAACCTGGGGTCATCTACAAACACGTTCACAAGTTCACCCCAATCACGCACAAACTTGGCAACTGCACACCCACACCCTTAAACACACACAAAAGCCTGCACACACACACACTATCTGTAATAGTTTAGTCTTGTCTTGTTAGAAAGAGAAAGGTGAGTCTCTCACACTGTTCAAACTTAGTCTCATAAAATAACCGATCTCAGAGTATGTGAGCAGAGCAAAGAGCGGTGTGCCCAATTTGACTGGAGCACAGAGCCAGATGCCCAAAGGCTGGAGTGTGGTCCTTCTCGCCCACTCCAATTTTACTCTAGTAGTGCTCAAAGTAGCACTCACTTCACGAGCTTAGTTCATGCCCAGCCCAGCATGCATTTGTAGTCTACTTGTGAGCTGCTATAGCCCCTTGCTTTAGCTACTGTCATGGAGTTTGATAGATATGTTCATAAAGAAACTGATAAAATACACAGGTGCAAAATCAAGGTGACTTACAAAGATGAGGACAAATAGCAAGAGAAGGAGTGTGGTGATGTAATGTCCACAACTAAAGAATCATTGTGGAATCTGAAAAGACACATATCACGAAAGCATGATGGTGTACTTACTACATGCACATGCTGAAAGAAAGGAACAAGGTGGGTAGATAACTAAATGTGTCATTGTAGCAAAGTATTTCTAGACAAAAAATCTGATTTCTTATACATTTCATTCATTTTTGGTCTATTATTGATACAATAGGACTTAATTGATTTTGGCACAATAGGCCTGGCATATTCCCACGTTCAAGAGGCTTTCCCTTTTGATTGGGTTATTTTGCCTAAAAACATTTTGGCCTACTTATATAAAAAAAAGAAAAAAACTCTGCATCTCTGCCCAGCCTGGCAAGAGTGGCCAAAAGGGTGTTAAGCATTCCCAGTGGCTCTGCAAGTGTGGAGAGGATATTCTCCGCTGCTGGCCTGCTCTCCAGGAACCATCACATGAGCCCGAAGCCACATACTGGCCAAACTACTGTTTCTAAAAATGAATTCTAAAAACGAATTAAAAGGCACTATTAAGTCATTTTTCGGTTAATTTGTATTTAATTCTAAGTAAGTCACAGCCTATATGCACAATTTATAGACAATAATGATTTAATACAACAAAATGTTGTTTAAATGCTGAGCGCTTTACATCCCTACCAGCCTATTGTGTCACACTCGCAAATGCTTCACATTGCATTTCTTTGTAGCCATAGCCTTAAAATCATTTAAATAACATAGCCTAAAAATAAAAATAAAAGTTCCTTCTTAGGCTCCCTGTCTGGCTCCTGACCTATTTAGAGTGTGTATATGCTGTTTAATATGACATGTAGTCTATTTGATATGATGTGCGAATGGAGCGAATTTGGAGCTGCAGTTTCTTCTCCTGTGTGCATGGAGTGGTTTTTAGCAGAGCGGTTTGAAAGGATGAGTGGTGCACATCTCTGAGTTGGATTTCCAACCGCTCAACTCCGCTCACATAATCTGCCCAGTATGTTCCAGTCACAGATCAGACAATGCATACAATAGTAATCAATATCTTGTCATCTGTATGTAAATACAGCACCAGTCAAAAGTTTGGACACACCTACTCATTCGCTTTTCATGTAGTAACCAAACACTAACACATGATATGTGTTATTTCATAATGTTGATGTCTTCACTATTATTCTACAATATAGAAAACAGTAAAAACAAAGAAAAACCCTTAAATTAGTAGGTGTGTCCAAACATTTGACTGGTACTGTATGTGCATCCAAATATGTAGCAGTACTTACTTGACAGTGGCTTTAGTGGATGTGTCTTGGAGGTCTCCTGCGTGAAAGAGCTGTGCCTCCTTTAGTCCGAGCTTCCCACAGGAAGGAAGACGTTGAAGTTGTCCTATGGAGAGACAGATAGACAAACAGACTGACTGAGAGACAGACAGGGAGAGAGAAGGTTTTCCAACTTTAGAGTCACCGTCAATAATGACTCAGGCATTTTCTGGCAGACTTGACAAGCAACAGTTCCACACTTCACTGCTACATATCCAAAGTGCATACCACCAGGGATAACTGAGAAAGGGGCGGGTAGGAGCATGTGCGTGTGTAGCAAATAGAGAGTGACACAATGCAGAACACACACAAGCAGGGGCAGGGCAGCATGACCGGCAAATTGACAGCTCTAAAACTACCTGTGAGAGTGTGTGGGCCGGCTAAGGGGGCGGGGTATTTGGAACTAGGAGAGGTGAGTGAAGTTTATAGTCTGTAACACTTTCTCTCTCACACACACTCTCACGCACAACCATAATAAACTGGCCCCTACCCTCCCTGCACTGTAGAACACCTGCGGTTGTAACAAGAGGTTGTGTGACTGAAACAGCGACGGCAGGTATCCTAGCAGTTAAGAGCGTTGGGCCAGTAACTAAAAGTTTGCTAGTTTGAATCCCCGAGCTGACTAGGTGAAACATCTGTTGATTTTCAGCAACGCTCTTAACCCTAATTGCTCTTGTAAGGCGTTCTGGATAAGAGTGTCTGCTAAATGACAAAAATTTCAATAAAACTACCATGCAAATATTGCTAGTGACTAGAAAGGAGTGGAGCAAATATTCTCTCTTCAATGCAATAATGTTTTGTGTGAGTGTGTGCTCATGCATGCACTGTGTGTGAGAGAGAGTGTTACAGGCTGTATATGTCACCTGTCCTGACATAACACCCTGCATATTTGAACCCTGTATTACAATCCAAAACAGATCTCTAAAGTGTGTACTGTGTACAATCGGTCAATTCCTTCTTCCTAGAACAGTATAGCTTTAATGTTTCATGCTCTAACTCCCCAGTGCCTCCTTCTCCCTCCTCGTTTGTACATCTGCATAACCCTTAGTGATTTAGGACTACACACAACCCTACTCCATGTAATGACACATTGGATTCAAGCATTCAACATGGGGCTGAAAAAATAACAGGGATAGCTGCGTCTATATTTAAACACTGAACATGCTTATTAGCAGATGGCAGGGGAGAGTTGACCTCTGCAGCTGCCGGCTTCGCATTAAGGGAATTTTAGTGGGCCTCTAAGCTCACAGTAGTAGGGCCTCAAAATGTGAAAGGTCAAAAGCCCTTCACTTTCTGCATGGGGGGTTAACAGTTGCACTGTTTACTTGTAATAGTGCTGTACATTGGGGGGTCTTGTTTTATCTGGGTCTATTTATGTTCGGGAAGGCTTATCTGATTACTGTTGGGTTGAACAGAACAGTGATACAGTAAGACCAAGCCTGTGGGGTATATCACAAAGCAGGATAACCAAATTAGCCATCTAACTTTGATAATCATTCAGAAATAACTATTGATTTTCTGGTTCATTCAGAAAGCTAAGCTTGTTAGATGTTGAGTCAAATGATACCATGCCCATTTTTAGCCAGCTTCTTGCCATATCCCCCAGACTGGTGGCAGAAAAATATGAAATGCTGAATTAACTGGTTGGCTGACATCGCATGCTGTTATAGCCACCTGAGGAAACAAACACTCATTTAAAAACAATCAGATATAATTCATATGGACATCCCATTGTGTGAACGGAATTCATAAAATTGTTACTCAATGCATACCATAGGTATAGTTTACTACAGTTAAAAGGCCTTGATACATGAGGCCATTTTGTTTTTACTATTGCGTTTATATCCCCTTCGATCAGTATGTAACCTATGTTGTGTCAAAGTTGATCTTATCTAACACGTTACAAAGCAAACTGACAAGACAGTGTGAGACAAACTAGACAGTGTGAGGTAAAATAACTAGAATCACATATATTATGCTCCCGTGAAATGGGAAAATATGCAGAGTTGTAGTTTCCTTAAAAAATTGTGTGTTGATTGTGATGCTGCAATGCACTAACTCTGCTTCTGTGCAAGCAATTTTCAAAATTCCTTTTGCGACGTGGTCAGATGTACCTCTGTACCTTTGATATGTTTAATATTTTTTTAGTTACTACATGATTCCATATGTGTGATTTCATAGTTTTGATGTCTTCCCTGTGATTCTAAAATGTAGAAAATAGTCAAATAAAGAAAAATCCATGAATGAGTTGGTGTGTTCAAACTTTTTACTTGTACTGTATATATATTTATACATTTTTTATAATTGTTTAACTTATCCAAGCAACATGCTTTTTTGATTATCACATGAATATTATTATTTCATGAGTTTCTTTTAAATCAAATCAAATTTTATTTGTCACATACACATGGTTAGCAGATGTTAGTGCGAGTGTAGCGAAATGCTTGTGCTTCTAGTTCCGACAATGCAGTAATAACCAACAAGTAATCTAGCTAACAATTCCAAAACTACTACCTTATAGACACAAGTGTAAGGGGATAAAGAATATGTACATAAAGATATATGAATGAGTGATGATACAGAGCGGTATAGGCAAGATACAGTAGATGGTATTGAGTGCAGTATATACATATGAGATGAGTATGTAAATGTCACGGTTGCAAAGTCTATGGTTGCCTGAGGCGGTTCTCAATCAGAGGCAGGTGATTCTCGTTGTCTCTGATTGGGAACCATATTTAGGTAGCCATATTCTTTGAGTGTGATTGTTCCTGTCTCTGTGTTATTGCACAAGTTTAGGCTGTTTCGGATTTCACGTACGTTTATTGTTTTTGTATTGATCGTGTTTATTCGTCTATTAAACATGTATCGAATGAACCACGCTGCATTTTGGTCCGACTCTCTTTCACCCGAAGAAAACCGTAACAGTAAACAAAGTGGCATAGTTAAAGTGGCTAGTGATACATGTATTACATAAGGATGCAGTAGATGATATAGAGTACAGTATATACGTATACATATGAGATGAATAATGTAGGGTATGTAAACATTATATTAGGTAGCATTGTTTAAAGTGGCTAGTGATATATTTTACATCAATTCCCATCAATTCCCATTATTAAAGTGGCTGGAGTTGAGTCAGTGTGTTGGAAGCAGCCACTCAATGTTAGTGGTGGCTGTTTAACAGTCTGATGGCCTTGAGATAGAAGCTGTTTTTCAGTCTCTCGGTCCCAGCTTTGATGCACCTGTACTGACCTCGCCTTCTGGATGATAGCGGGGTGAACAGGCAGTGGCTCGGGTGGTTGCTGTCCTTGATGATCTTTATGGCCTTCCTGTCAAATCGGGTGGTGTAGGTGTCCTGGAGGGCAGGTAGTTTGCCCCCGGTGATGCGTTGTGCAGACCTCACTACCCTCTGGAGAGCCTTACGGTTGAGGGCGGAGCAGTTGCCGCACCAGGCGGTGATACAGCCCGACAGGATGCTCTCGATTGTGCATCTGTAGAAGTTTGTGAGTGCTTTTGGTGACAAGCCGAATTTCTTCAGCCTCCTGAGGTTGAAGAGGCGCTGCTGCGCCTTCTTCACGATGCTGTCTGTGTGGGTGGACCAATTCAGTTTGTCTGTGATGTTTACGTCGAGGAACTTAAAACTTACTACCCTCTCCACTACTGTTCCATCGATGTGGATAGGGGGGTGTTCCCTCTGCTGTTTCCTGAAGTCCACAATCATCGCCTTAGTTTTGTTGACGTTGAGTGTGAGGTTATTTTCCTGACACCACACTCCGAGAGCCCTCACCTCCTCCCTGTAGGCCGTCTCGTCGTTGTTGGTAATCAAGCCTACCACTGTTGTGTCGTCCGCAAACTTGATGATTGAGTTGGAGGCGTACGTGGCCACGCAGTCGTGGGTGAACAGGGAGTACAGGAGAGGGCTCAGTGTTGAGGTTCAGCGGGAGATGTAGTTGCCTACCCTCACCACCTGGGGGCGGCCCGTCAGGAAGTCCAGTACCCAGT
The DNA here is from genome assembly GCF_002021735.2 of Oncorhynchus kisutch. Lineage (NCBI taxonomy): Eukaryota > Metazoa > Chordata > Actinopteri > Salmoniformes > Salmonidae > Oncorhynchus > Oncorhynchus kisutch. The sequence continues at coordinate 32,943,181 of NC_034175.2, read as the reverse complement.
GGCACAGGGCGGGGTCGAGACCCAGGGTCTCGAGCTTGATGACGAGCTTGGAGGGCACTATGGTGTTAAATGCCGAGCTGTAGTCGATGAACAGCATTCTCACATAGGTATTCCTCTTGTCCAGATGGGTTAGGGCAGTGTGCAGTGTGGTTGAGATTGCATCGTCTGTGGACCTATTTGGGCGGTAAGCAAATTGGAGTGGGTCTAGGGTGTCAGGTAGGGTGGAGGTGATATGGTCCTTGACTAGTCTCTCAAAGCACTTCATGATGACGGAAGTGAGTGCTACGGGGCGGTAGTCGTTTAGCTCAGTTACCTTAGCTTTCTTGGGAACAGGAACAATGGTGGCCCTCTTGAAGCATGTGGGAACAACAGACTGGGATAGGGATTGATTTAATATGTCCGTAAACACACCAGCCAGCTGGTCTGCGCATGCTCTGAGGACGCGGCTGGGGATGCCGTCTGGGCCTGCAGCCTTGCGAGGGTTAACACGTTTAAATGTTTTCTTCACGTAGGCTGCAGTGAAGGAGAGACCGCATGTTTTAGTTGCGGGCCGTGTCAGTGGCACTGTATTGTCCTCAAATCGGGCCAAAAAGTTGTTTAGTCTGCCTGGGAGCAAGACATCCTGGTCCGTGACAGTGCTGGTTTTCTTTTTGTAATCCGTGATTGACTGTAGACCCTGCCACATACCTCTTGTGTCTGAGCCGTTGAATTGAGATTCTACTTTGTCTCTATACTGACGCTTAGCTTGTTTGATTGCCTTGCGGAGGGAATAGTTACACTGTTTGTATTCGATCATGTTTCCAGTCACCTTGCCCTGATTAAAAGCAGTGGTTCGCGCTTTCAGTTTCATGCGAATGCTGCCATCAATCCACGGTTTCTGGTTTGGGAATGTTTTAATTGTTGCTATGGGAGCGACATCTTCAACGCACGTTCTAATGAACTCGCACACCGAATCAGCGTATTCGTCAATGTTGTCGTCTGACGCAATACGGAACATATCCCAGTCCACGTGATGGAAGCAGTCTTGGAGTGTGGAATCAGATTGGTCGGACCAGCGTTGAACAGACCTCAGCGCGGGAGCTTCTTGTTTTAGTTTCTGTCTGTAGGCAGGGATCAACAAAATGGAGTTGTGGTCAGCTTTTCCGAAAGGAGGGCGGGGCAGGGCCTTATATGTGTCGCGGAAGTTGGAATAGCAATGATCCAAGGTTTTTCCCGCCCTGGTTGCGCAATCGATATGCTGATAAAATTTAGGGAGTCTTGTTTTCAGATTAGCCTTGTTAAAATCCCCAGCTACAATGAATGCAGCCTCCGGATATATGGATTCCAGTTTGCAAAGAGTCACATAAAGTTTGTTCAGAGCCATCGATGTGTCTAATACGGCTGTGATTATAATCGAAGAGAATTCCCTTGGTAGATAATGCGGTTTACATTTGATTGTGAGGAATTCTAAATCAGGTGAACAGAAGGACTTGAGTTCCTCTATGTTGTTTTGGCTACACCACGTCCCGTTAACCATAAAGCATATGCCCCCGCCCCTCTTCTTACCAGAAAGATGTTTGTTTCTGTCCGCGCGATGCGTGGAGAAACCAGCTGGCTGCACCGTCTCCGATAGCGTCTCTCCAGTGAGCCATGTTTCCGTGAAGCAAAGAACGTTACAGTCTCTGATGTCCCTATTTCTACACATTTTGTTAAAGTATTAAAGTATTAAAGTATTGTAATATTTGTATTTATACAGTACCGTACAAATGTTTTAGAACACCTACTCATTCAAGGGTTTTTCTTTATTCTTACTATTTTCTACATTGTAGAATAATAGTGAAGACATCAAAACTATGAAATAACACATATGGAATCATGTAGTAACCAAAAAAAGTGTTAAAATAATCAAAATATATTTTACATTTGAGATTCTTCAAAGTTGCCACCCTGTGCCTTGATGACAGCTTTGCACACTCTTGACATTCTCTCAATCTTTTTTTGGTTATCAAGAGTACCTGTGGCCTTAATTCTAATGGAATAATATAGTATGACATAATGGACAAAACATGAACAGCAACCGTTTTAACCAATCAAATGGGCAGACAATGGTGGGAAGGAAGTGGTAAGCACATTCCATCCCTCCCTGCATATTTCCGCTATGTATCCAGCTCTTTAAGTAGAACACGGGGGAAAGGGAGGAGGGGACAAGAGGAGAGGATGGCAGGGGAGAAAAGAAGAGGAGAGAAGGGGGTGCTTAGAGGAGAGGGTAGAGGGGGTAGGAGAGGAAGGGGAAGAGAGAAATAGAGGAGAAAATGAGAAGTAGAGGAGAAAGGAGATGAGCTAAAGAAACGTACTTTGTTCAGGGTTGGGGTCAATTCCATTTAAATTCCAGTCAATTCAGGAAGTACACAACAATTCCAATGCTTTTCAATGAGGAACATTTGGAATTGGAATTTGATTTACCTTCTGAATTGACTGGAATTGAAATGGAATTGACCCCAACCTGGTTGTGTTTTTATCTTTCTCACTTTTTATATTTTATGGGAAGCACTTTGCACTGCATCTTACCTTTAAGGAAATGTGCTTTTTAAATAAAGTTTGGTTAGATTTTCTAAAAGAGGTTATGAGAGGAGACAAAACAAGACAATAAAAAAGAAGAGAGCTGGCAGACACATGGCGCTTACAACTGTGATGTTAACCTTTGCTCCTACTAATCATCTAGTATAGTGTGAAACACTGACCTTTGTGATCAGGTTATTGAATGATTCATTGCAGTGTGACATCGGAAAACAAATAAACTATCCCTCTGGTGTAATGAGTCAGATAAGGACACAGATTTACAAGGAGGAACCATTTCTGACACCTATACATTGTTGTGCCATTGTTGATTAGGATATACAAACAATGGTTTGATTAGTTCGCTGCATCCTCCCTCAGTAAGTATTCATTACTACTACACAATGCAATTATCTCACATAATACATGGATTGTTTTGGTTTGTAGTATGTCAATTTGCAGTGTTATACAGCACTGCAGCCTGGTCCCTGATGTGTTTGTGTTGTCTTGCCAAAGCCTGCGCACTGTAAACCCTAACAGTGTCATGGAGTTAAACACATTTTTGTTGTAAACTCATTACGTGGCAAACCGTTATCCTGACTCTAAAGTATTGTGTTACCTGATGTGCACGTAGCATTTACTTTTCCTGAAATCAACTATTTTATCTGAATACTGTAACTCATATTTTTAACTGTACAGCCCGACGTTGTCTGGCGTCATGTGCGTCAACAACGTTCTGTACCGTGGTGCATCTCAAAGCGAGGGAATTTCAAATACTGTTAAGGATTTTCATAGTAAGAAGAACCGCGGTAAATATCTGTTTGTCAATGACTGTATATTCAAACAGGTTTCACTGTGTGACTGCAACTAAACAGACCCGTTTGGACAGCAACCATGCTGATTATGAGTTTTATCTAAGTTTTTATTATTAGTTAGTTCTATGGAGATATTGTGCAATTCAGTTTGGCTAACATTACTCTAGGTATGTTAGTGTGTTGCTTGACAAGTAAATGTTTTGACCGCGTGTACAGAGTATGGCGACAGAATTCATTTATTAATGTTATGCCAAGGGTGCACGTGCTGAAGAGATGCAGCAACAACTAGTTGGTGCCATTGGTGGTCAACACACATCTTCTCCTGCTGCAGTATGGTTGTCATATGCTTATTGAGCACGCTGATATGGTAAGTTATAAATGATCAGGACAGTTTAATTCCTTACTTTGTAAAATGTATTCCAACAAATCTGTACGATATGTGACTAGGTAACCCTACTAGCTAGTTTGCTACATCAAAACTATGAAATAACACATATGAAATCATGTAGAAACCAAAAAAGTGTTAAACAAATGAAAATATATTAAAGTTTTTTCAAAGTTGCCACCCTTTGCCTTGATGACAGCTTTGCACACTCTTGGCATTCTCTCAAACAGTTTCAACTGGAAGGCTTTTCCTACATCCTTGAAGGTGTTCCCACATATGCTGAGCAATTTTTGGCTGCTTTTCCTTCACTCTGCAGTTCAACTCATCCCAAACCATCTCATTTGGGTTGAGATTGGGTGATTGTGGAGGCCAGGTCATCTGATGCAGCACTCCATCACTCCCCTTCTTGGTCAAATGGCCCTTACACAGCCTGTAGGTGTGTTAGGTCATTGTCATGTTGAAAAATAAATTATAGTTCCACTAAGCGCAAACCAGATGGGATGGTGTAACGGCAAGGCCGTTGGAGCCTTGCTGGTTGTGTTTTCCTTAAATTCTAAATAAATCATAGATAGTGTCACTAATGGTATGTTTTTTTGTTTTTGAGTTAATTGATTTCAGTTAAATGGTAATGTGCTTATAGGGCTTTTTTTAAAGTATCGAGGTAACTAAGTGAGATATTTTGAATTTCTGGCCTGATAACTATATCTGACTCTTTGTTATATTTTAGCTGAAAGTACAAAAGGCACATTTTTTTCTCCTCCCTTAGGGTCAAAATAAGAATGGTGAGCGGCAGTCCTTAATTAATGCAGTACTTAAAGCTGTCTCAATGGAAGGCTGTATAATTAGATTATCCCATGGATATATTTCCTTTGGTGCCATAAAATACACTACATGACCAAAAGTATGTGGACACATGCTCGTCGGACATCTCATTCCAAAATCCTGGTAATTAATATGGAGTTGGTCCCCCTTTGCTGCTATAACAGCCTCCAATCTCATGGCAAGACATTACACTAGATGTTGGAACATTTCTGCGAGGACTTGCTTCTATTCAGCCACAAGAGCATTAATGAGGTTGGGCACTGATGTTGGGCTATTAGGCCTGGCTCGCAGTGGGTGTTCCAATTCATCCCAAAGGTGTTCGATGGGGTTGAGGTCAGGGCTCTGCGCAGGCCAGTCAAGTTCTTCCACACCGATCTCAACAAACCATTTCTGTATGGACCTCGCTTTTTGCACGGGGGCATTGTCATGCTGAAACAGGAAAGGGCCTTCCTCAAACTAGAATAGAGATTCCTTGAATGCATGAAAATTGACTGACTTTGAGTTGTGTGTACTAAGAATATAGTATGGTTTGTTACGTTTTGAGTTAATACTACCTAACTAAATCGAGGTAGTCGTTTTCCATAAATGCTTGAAGGAAGGTCAAAGGCTTTGAGTAAAGTCAGTGTGTCTATGTAAGCAGATGACTCAACACTATACACATCAGCTATCACAGTGACTAAAATGACTGCAACACTTAACAAAGAAATTTATTTATTTATTTTCAGAATTGGTGGCAAGTAATAAGTTAGTCCTAAATAAAAAAAACAACTAAAAGCATTGTATTTGGGACAAATCATTCACTAAACCCTAAACCTCAACTAAATATTGTAATGAATAATGTAGAAATTGAGCAAGTTGAGGAGATTAAACTGCTTGGAGTAACCCTGGATTCTGAACTGTCATGGTCAAAACACATTGATCCAACAGTAGCTAGGATGGGGAGAAGTCTGTCCATAATAAAGCTCTGCTCTGCATTCTTAACAGCTCTCAACAAGGAAGGTCCTACAGGCCCTAGTTTTGTCTTACCTGGACTACTGTTTAGTCACGTGGTCAGGTGCCACAAAGTGGGACTTTTTGTGGCACCTGACCACAAAATTGCAATTGGCTCAGAACAGGGCAGCACGACTGGTTCTTGGATGTACACAGAGAGCTAACATTAAACATATACATGTCAATCTCTCCTGGCTCTTAGTAGAGGAGAGATTGACTTCATCACTACTTGTATTTGTGAGAGGTATTGGCATGTTGAATGCACCGAGCTGTCTGTTTAAACTACTGGCACACAGCTCGGACACCCATGCATCTCGGTAGGACCTCGTCCTTTTGGGCTCACAAGTGGCGCAGAGGTCTAAGGCACAGCATCTTAGTGCTAAAGGCGTCACTACAGACACACTGGTTTGATTCCAGGCTGTATCACAACCGGCCGTGATTGGGAGACCCATAGGGCGGCGCACAATTGGCACATTGTCGTCCGAGTTTGGCCGCTGTAGGCCGTCATTGTAAATTAGAATTTGTTCTTAACTGATTTGTCTAGTTAAATTAAATAAAAAATACCCCACAAGACATGCCACCAGAAGTCTCTTCACAGTCCCCATGTCTAGAACAGGCTATGGGAGGTGCACAGTACTACATAGAGCCATGACTACATGAAACTCTATTCCACATCAAGTAACTCACGCAAGTAGTAAAATCCGATAGAAACATTTATAAAAATACACAAACATAGGCACAGACACATGCATACAAACACATGATAACAAACGCACTATACACACACGTACACATGGATTTTGTGTTGTAGATATATGGTAGTAGAGCAGGGGCCTGAGGGCACACACTTAATCTGTTGTGTGTGTATGTATTGTAATATCTTTTCTTTTTAAGTATAACTTTTGTATACATTTTGCTGAACCCTAGGAAAAGTAGTTGCTGCCTTGGCATCAGCTAATAAATACAAATACAAACTAAGTTGACTACAGCTAAAGCATAGCTATTCAATATGCAGCAATCCAATGTATTAAACTAATTAACATTATATTTTTAAGTAAAGTACAGTTTTTTTATTTTAAATGTGCATAAAACCATTAGGTTAACTACAAGTAATTAAAAATAATTAGGTGTGCCTTAATTTGAACTTTTTAGTGTTTTGATTTACAATTAGTTCACAGAACTTATAGGGTTTTACAGTGAAGTTATTGTCATGAAAAACATGACAACGACCATAGGAGTCGTGATCTGTTTCACCTGTCATGCGCTTGTCTCCACCCCCCTCCAGGTGTCGCTCATTTTTCCCATTATGCCCTGTGCATTTATACCTGTGTTGTCTGTTACCAGTTCGTCTTGTCTCGTCAAGCCTACCTGCGTGTTTTTTCCCGTACTCCTGTTTTCTTTAGTCTCCATTATCTAGTTCTTCTGGTTTTGACCATACTGCCTGCCCTGACCCTGAGCCTGCCTGCTGTTCTGAACCTTCTGACACTGCCCTGGATTACTGACTGCTCCATGCCCTGGCCCTGAACCTTCCTGCCATTCTGTATTTTACGGACTCTGCTCTGGATTACTGACCTCTGCCAGCCCTTGACCTGTCGTTTTCCTGCCCCCTGTTTTGTAAATAAACCTCTGTGATTCGAACTGTTCTGAGTTCTGTTAAGGAGTTGACTATAAAGCACCAACAGATCTGCAACCAGGCTAACAATACTGAAGACTACTTCCATAGACATTGAGAAAACATTGAGAATTCCCCTATGTCTGCCGTTATCCTGAGGGTGGTAAAAAGTGGAGTCAGGATGAGATCAGCAGAACGATGGGTTGTCTGTCTGTGTCTGACTGTGCTTTACAGAGTGGATGGCCCGAGTGGTCAGGGAGATTTCGCAACGGCCTGTGGTAATTAAAGCCCTCTGCTGAGTCACTGAAACAACACCAGGGTGTCTGGGAGGCCCACGCGCACACACACACGCAAAGAACAGCAACACGCACACACGCTGAAGATACATGCATGCTTACACATGCATGCATCTCAATGTTATCATAATGTTATGCTAACATCTCCTTCCACATGAGTGTTCTTAAATTCATTTAGGTCAATGCAACACTGCTTTGCTTTCCACTGTGGTTTCAGCTACAGCAATCCCAATTAACTCCACAGCCTATCACCCCTCTCATTAAAGAAGCCAAGATGGCAACCAGCCCGCTCCATCCCAATCACATCTGTTCCACAGGCAAAACCATCCCCATTTAAAATACATTACAAGACATCATAGCAAAATGAAATGGGAAAGAGAACAAACAAACAAAAAATGTGTGGGTTTTACTAGTAACATTCTTCGTTGGAAATGTTACTAGTAGGAAATGTCAGTAACAAGACGTCATTGCGAAACAAGACTGAACAGAGGAGAATATGACAATCAAACACTAACATGGCATATATTTAAGTCCAAATGGGCTCTGTTTTCAATAAGGTGGTTTAACAACAAGGTCTAACAAACAAACATTCTATAGTACATTCAGTGCTGGGCAATCTCAGTAACACTTACGGAAGAAGTAGAGCTCTGGAGATAGGAGAGAGGGTCCTGAATGAATGGGAGGCTTGAAAGAGCGACAGCAAGATATATTTATAGAGAGAGAGAGAGAGAGAGAGAGAGAGAGACCGTTCTCCAGTGCAGATCGGAAATTGTTGCACCCAAATGTTTTCTTGGCTACCGCCTGTAAACGTGATGAAAAGACGGATACAGTGTGAAAGGGAGTTTGAGAGAGAGAGGGAGAGGGAGAGGGAGAGGGAGAGGGTGAGAGGGTGAGTGAGTGGTTTAACCTAGAGAAGAAAGGTAGGATGTAGAGGAAGCTCTGTGTTGTTTTCTTTCCAATCTTCTGTAACCGTAGGTTCCTGCTGAGTGAAAGTTAAGTTCCTTCAGTTCCTTAAGTTCCTTCACTTTCTGCGTTGGCTCCTATAAGATCCCCGGTAAACAGAAAAGGGGAGTGCTATAAACTGTTCTGGAGCCAGCCAAGCAGACCACAGAGGCAAGCATCTGGAGTAGAGAGGGGGAAACACCCACACACACACACACACACACACACAGAGCCCCAGTGTTGTTACGGCCTTATGCCTTTCCCATGATCTCAAACCACTGCTGCAGGAACAGGGCAAGAGAAACAGGCCATTGTTGTTGTCAAAACACACATAGCAGAAACATACAAAAACACACAGACTCCGGGTTTGGTGTTTATACATGGGTGTGAAGTCAGTTGACATTGATCAGGCCTATCCCAATACAGTTAAATAAAAACGGATATTACTGTGCAGGACTAGCCATTGGGAAAAATGTCTTCTGACTTAATTGGAAATGTATAGTTAAATATATATGTGACTCGTTTCAGGAAACTAGGCGTGTGTCGCACGTCACTACTATAGAGGAGCAGCATTTGAAAGTAAACATTTATTTATCAGAATGCATTTTTTTGTTCAGAAATATCTTCTGTAACGTGAACTTTCATGTGCCTTAATAACAAACTTGTATTCCATCCATGAATACAAATAAAATTGTTAAATTACGAGCCTAGTTGGTTTAGCCATGGAAAAAGGGAGGAACCTTAACATTAGCCTTGAATGTCTGAGATGCAGGGAGATGAGTTTGGATTGGCCTGTAGCATGATTCTGTCTATAACGTAATCTGTTCAGTATGTGTTGACAGTCCTTTCTACCGTGCCATTTTTAAAGACATAACTTTAGCCATTGAGAATTACAAACGTTTTTCTACTTTTCTCAACAGCATTGATGCTCTGAATTTAGCAGGCAATATCGACAGATCAGTAGGAAAAAGTGACGGGCTACCTTCTGCACATGCCTCATTCAATGTGAACTGGAGTTACTTGACACAAAGCTGGCCAAACAAGATGTAGCTACAAACAAAAGGTGTTAAATGGTTCCATTCTGCCGGGAAGCATTCATCCATGTATACGGGTAAGAGTCTAGCTACATTTTCCAGATGAGATGCTAATTTAGTCAGAAAGTCATTTCTATTGCAAGTTAATGCATACTGTTAGTTAGCTAGCAAACTTTAGCTTGCTGGCTCGCTAGCTAATGTTACGTATATGATCTGTGTAGTAATATTATTAGAATCAGAATTTAATTTGCTTGATAGTTATAGCCTAATGTTAGTTAGTTAACATTTAACCTAGTTTGTTAGCTTTAGCTACGTGCAGATTCATACTGCAGCTATGACAATGTTTGTATTGGTAGTAGTATGAGTTTGGGTTATGCCGGTTCATTGTTTAGATAGCTAGCTAACTACATGTCAAAAACAAAAGACTCCACTTCAGCTGGATTATTACATGACCCACAAAATTAGCAGGTGTGTCTGGGAGTGATTAGGGCAATCAATTGTATTTCATGAACATGTGTACATATCTGGACAATAGTGACCCATCCACTTAGCTAGATGTGGGTGAGGAGTAGTTATAGCATTTCCTTCACATGGAACATCAATTTAAACAAGTGTGTTGGGTAAGCGTCATCTAATTACCATAATTTTTATTTATTTATTTGTACCCTTTCTGTTTTTCATATTGCTACTATGCAAGTACCCTCACTGTACCATTTACACCTTCAGTATCCTGTGCATTAGACAAATAAACTTGTGTTTACCACATGGCCTCACATGTGCATCCTTAAAGAGATGGGTGGGACTAAGGCTTAAGAGGGTGTGAACCATGCTAAATGTGTGTACACGAGGAAGAGCTCTCCAGTAGGTGTACCAAAATATTGAAGGGATTTTTCTCGCTCTGAGTTTCTACTTTTATCCAATGTATAAATCACCATTTCAAATTTTGCTACATAAAACCGAATCGAGGCGGTCGGTCATGTTACGGTTTTCTTCTATATCCTCCTCTGACGAAGAGGTAGAACAAGAATCGGACCAAAACGCAGCGTGTTGATTGAGATTCATGTTTAATGAAACAAAGAAACACGAACTTACACGAACACTACAAAAACAATAAACGAAACCGAAACAGCCTAACTGGTGCAAACTAACCGAGAGTACACATAGGACACTAAGGACAATCACCCACGACAAACTCAAAGAATATGGCTGCCTAAATATGGTTCCCAATCAGAGACAACGATAAACACCTGCCTCTAATTGAGAACCACTCCAGACAGCCATAGACTTAGCTAGATAACCACCTACGCTACAATCCCAATACTAACACCAAAACCCCAAGACAAAACACACCCCAATACAAAAACCCCATGCCACACCCTGGCCTGACCAAATACATAAAGATAAACACAAAATACTTTGACCAGGGCGTGACAGAACCCCCCCCCCCTAAGTTGCGGACTCCCGAACGCACCTCAAAACAATAGGGAGGGTCCGGGTGGGCGTCTGTCCATGGTGGCGGCTCCGGCGCGGGACGTGGACCCCACTCAATTAATGTCTTAGTCCCCTCTCCTTTTGTCCCTGGATAGTCCACCCTCGCCGCCGACCATGGCCTAGTAGTCCTCACCCAGAACCCCACTGGACTGAGGAGCAGATCGGGACTGAAGGACAGCTCGGGACTGAGGCAGCTCGGGACTGAGTGGAAGCTCGGGAGTGAGAGGAAGCTCGGGAGTGAGAGGAAGCTCGGGAGTGAGAGGAAGCTCGGGAGTGAGAGGAAGCTCGGGAGTGAGAGGAAGCTCGGGAGTGAGAGGAAGCTCAGGAGTGAGAGGAAGCTCAGGAGTGAGAGGAAGCTCAGGCAGGTAGATAGATCTACCAGATCCTGGCTGGCTGGTGGTTTCAGCAGATCCTGGCTGACTGGCAGATCGTGGCTGACTGGCAGATCTGGAAGATCCTGGCTGACTGGCAGATCCTGGCTGACTGGCAGATCTGGAAGAGTCTGGTTGACTGGCAGATCTGGAAGAGTCTGGTTGACTGGCAGATCTGGAAGAGTCTGGTTGACTGGCAGATCTGGAAGAGTCTGGTTGACTGGCAGATCTGGAAGAGTCTGGTTGACTGGCAGATCTGGAAGAGTCTGGTTGACTGGCAGATCTGGAAGAGTATGGTTGACTGGCAGATCTGGAAGAGTCTGGTTGACTGGCAGATTTGGAAGAGTCTGGTTGACTGGCAGATCTGGCGGCGCTGGGCAGACTGACGACGCTGGGCAGACTGGCGACGCTAGGCAGACTGGCGGCGCTGGGCAGACTGGCGACGCTGGGCAAACTGGCGACGCTGGGCAAACTGGCGACGCTGGGCAAACTGGCGACGCTGGGCAAACTGGCGACGCTGGGCAAACTGGCGACGCTGGGCAGACTGGCGATGCTGGGCGGACTGGCGATGCTGGGCGGACTGACGACGCTGGGCGGACTGACGACGCTGGGCAGACTGGCGACGCTGGGCAGACTGGCGGCACTAGCTGCTCCATATAGGCTGACAGCTCTGGCGGCTTCTTACAGACTGACAGCTCTGGCGGCTCCGTGCTGACTGGCAGCTCCTTGCAGACTGGCAGCTCCTTACAGACTGACAGCTCCTTGCAGACTGACAGCTCCGTGCAGACTGACAGCTCCGTGCAGACTGGCAGCTCCTTGCAGACTGGCAGCTCCTTGCAGACTGGCAGCTCCTTGCAGACTGGCAGCTCCATGCAGACTGGCAGCTCCATGCAGACTGACAGCTCCATGCAGACTGACAGCTCTGGCTGCTCTATGCAGACTGACACCTCTGGCTGCTTCATGCAGACTGACAGCTCTGGCTGCTCCATGTAGACTGGCTGCTTCATGCAGACTGGCAGCTCGGGCTGCTTCATGTAGACTGACAGCTCTGGCTGCGCTGAACAGGCGGGAGACTCCAGCAGTGCTGTAGAGGAGAAAGGCTCTGACAGCGCTGGACAGGCGGGAGACTCCAGCAGTGCTGTAGAAGAGAAAGGCTCTGACAGCGCTGGAGAGGAGGGAGACTCCGGCAGCGCAGGAGAGGAGAAAGGCTCTAGCTGCGCTAAACAGGCGAGAGACTCCGGCAGCGCAGGAGAGGCGAGGCGCACTGTAGGCCTGATGCGTGGTGCTGGAACTGGTGGTACTGGATCGAGGACACGCACAGGAAGCCTGGTGCGGGGAGCTGCTACCGGAGGACTGGAGTGTGGAGGTGGCACAGGATGGGCTAGACCGTGAAGGCGTACTGGAGATCTTGAGAGCAGTGTTGGCACAGGACGTGCAAGGCTAGGGATGTGCACAGGAGGCCTGGTGCGTGAGGCTGGCACCAACTTCACCAGCCGACTAACACTCACCTCAGGACGAGTATGGAGCGCTAACCCAGGTGCCATCAAATCACCGACACGTTCCGTTGGGCGAATTCCATGCAAAAAGCACCAACACAGCAACTCCCTCATTTCTCTCTCCTCCAATTTCCCCATTAACTCCTTCACAGTCTCTGTTTCACTCACCTCCAACACCGGCTCTGGTTCTGGTCTCCTCCTTGGCTCCTCACGATAAACAGGGAGAGTTGGCTCAGGTCTATCTCCTGACTCAGCCACTCTCCCTCTGAGCCCCCCCCCCAATATATTTTTGGGGCTGCTTTTCGGTTTTCGCTCTGCGCCGCCGTGTCTTTCTTTTCTCCAACTCCATTCGCCTATAGCCTTCTTCGCACTGCTCTAGCGAATCCCAGGCGGGCTCCTGCACTCTCTCTGGGTCGGCCTCCCACCTGTCGATTTCTCCCCACGTTGTATACTCCATGCCATTGCTGTCCATAACGTCCTCCTTTCGCTGCTGCCTGTTAACACGCTGCTCGGTCCGAGTGTGGTGGGTGATTCTGTTACGGTTTTCTTCTATATCCTCCTCTGACGAAGAGGTAGAACAAGGATCGGACCAAAACGCAGCGTGTTGATTGAGATTCATGTTTAATGAAACAAAGAAACACGAACTTACACGAACACTACAAAAACAATAAACGAAACCGAAACAGCCTAACTGGTGCAAACTAACCAAGAGTACACATAGGACACTAAGGACAATCACCCACGACAAACTCAAAGAATATGGCTGCCTAAATATGGTTCCCAATCAGAGACAACGATAAACACCTGCCTCTAATTGAGAACCACTCCAGACAGCCATAGACTTAGCTAGATAACCACTTACGCTACAATCCCAATGCTAACACCAAAACCCCAAGACAAAACACACCCCAATACAAAAACCCCATGACACACCCTGGCCTGACCAAATACATAAAGATAAACACAAAATACTTTGACCAGGGCATGACAGGTCATATATACCAAATGTTTTTTTTTACGGTTACATACACAGCTGTAAGAATAATTTAAGATAAATACAAAATGTAGAGGACTAAATGTCAAGAGGGAATTAACAATCAATGGAAATAGTTGTTTCTTTGTAATGAGGAATTGAAGATTAATTGGTCAGGGACACGGGATGAATTTCAGTCCAGGACTCATAGCTACATGTGGCAAGTTCTCACTGGTCCGAATTCTCTAAGCATTGAGTCTGAAACTGGATACTTGTAATTTGGCCATTGGTCCAATTTTACTGCAAGGAATTCTAATTGGTCAACCACAGGCTAGGGTTGGGTTATAAATTATATACTGTCCCTTTGTTCTGTGGAGAATCACTGAGGACAAGGAAGAATGAACATCTGTCAGTTACAGTACTTCCCAGCATAACAACTATGATTTGTTCTCTTAATAATTCTATATTTCTCCCCCTGATTTGCTTTGGAGGTTGTGTTATTGAAGAATAAAATCAACTGCTAAGACAGCCTTTTTTAAAATATATTTTTAACCTTTATTTAACTAGGCATGTCAGTTAAGAACACATTCTTATTTTCAATGACGGCCTAGGAACAGTGAGTTAACCGCCAGTTCAGGGGCAGAATGACAGATTTGTACCTTGTCAGCTCGGGGGTTTGAACTTGCAACCTTCTGGTTACTAGGCTACCCCTCTAACCACTAGGCTACCCTGCCGCACCCCCCCAGTAGGGACCAGACTTTCTATCTATTGGCATTCCTACTAAATGATTTCACTTCACATTTCTGACTCGTTTCAGGGAACTAGGCATATGTCATGCCTATTCTTTCTACTTCACAGGAGAGCCATTTGAACGTAGACCTAAAAAAAGTGTTTTTTAGGCAGAAAGGCCTTCTGGAACATGTGTACTTTCACGTGCCTTAATAACAAACATGTATGCCATCTGTAAATATGAATTAAATGTTTAAATTATGAGCCTAGATGGTTTAGCCATGGAAAAAGACAGGACACTTCCTGCTAGCCATGATTGGCTGAGATAATGGATTGGCTGGACATGCCGAGAGATGAGTTTGGTCTGTTTTCATTTCAAGTTAAAGAGCACTGTTAGCTAGCTAATGTTAGCTGGCTGGCTCGCAAGCTAACATTACGTGTATGATCTGTGTAGTAATATTATTCGTGTCTCAGAGCCATTTTCATTGCAAGTTATAGCCTAGCTAGCTAACATTGAACATGGTTGGTTAGCTACAGGCAGATTCATGCATGGTATTATGGTTCATTGTTTAGCTAGCTAGCTAGCTACATGTTGAAACAAAATACTCCACTATTCAAATAACCATTTCAATAGAATATTCATGATGTCACTGCGACAACTTCTGTCAATTTCTTGTGCGTTCATAAATTTGCTCTGCCTACATACTCCAATTTCAAGTGTGCCAGAGTGCAGAATAAACTGACAAATTTACGAATGCTCAACACCCATTGAATATAGCCTGTGTCAGTAAATGTTGGCAAAAAAGCGTCATTAAATTGTTGCCAGCAGCACAGTACAGTCACCAACACTCTGGATAACAAAAACAGTCTAACCAGCTCTGCTAGGGCTTGTAAAATGGTCAGAGTGAGCTGATCTCTCATTTGTGTCTAGAAGTAGCTAGCAAGTTAGCCAGTTAGCTTGGGTGCTTTACTGCTATGGTTAGGTCAGAATGCTCGGATCAGCCCTACTCCTCGGCAAAAGCTTTCAGTGTGTGCTCTGAACACTCCGAGAGTGAAATGCTCTTAATTTTTAGAACTGACAATCTGACAACGCTCTCAGTTTACAAACGGCCAAAAACGCACTCTGAGCGCACTCATGTGCTACAGATTGAATTTACGAACACACCCCTTAGTATAAACCAGCCTTTATTATTGAAATCCGTGTTTTTTTAGTACAGTAAAGATATGAGTTGGGCTAAGGCTTAAGAGGGTGTGGATGATGCTGGTACGATGCTGCCTTACCTAAAGCCAATTCTTGTGGGAATCTGCTATAGACCAAGTGCTAACAGTCATATGTGGATAACCTGTTTGGGAGCATGAACCGCTAGCGGGAACCCTACGACAACATCCGGTGAAATTGCACAGCACGAAGTTCAAAATACAAAGATCGTAATATTAAGCATTCATGAAAATACAATTGTCATACTTAATTTAAAAGCTTAACTTCTTGTTAATCCAACCGCGTTGTCAGATTTCAAAAAAGGCTTTACGGCTAAAGCATACCATGCAATTATCTGAGGACAGCGCCCCACACCAAAATACTTTTTCAACCAGCACAGGCATCACAAAATCACAAATAGCGATTAAATAAATATCTTACCTTTGAAGATCTCTTACCTTGCAATCCCAAGGGTCCCAGCTACACAATGAATGGTTGTTTTCCTCGATAAAGTCCTTCTTTATTTCCAAAAAGTCAGTTTAGTTGGCGCCAATGATCTCAGTAATCCACTCTTTCAACATGCATACAAACGAATCCAAAAGGTTACCAGTAAAGTTCGTCCAAACAAGTCAAATGATGTTTCTAATTAATCCCCAGTTACTCTAATATCTAAATAAACGATCATACTATATATAGAATAGTATGTTCAATAGGTAAGACTACATTTCTAATGAGAGACACCTTTTAGTTTTCCTAACTACTCATTTTTCAAAAACAAGCATGAAACCCTTTCTAATGACTGTTGACATCTAGTGGAAGCCATAGGAACTGCAATATGGGTCCTATCTATTTGTATATCCCATAGGCAAGCATTGAAATGGCCTGTGACCAAATGGCCTGTGATCAAAATACAAATATTTCCGGATGGATTTTCCTCAGATTTTTGCCTGCCATATCAGTTCTGTTATACTCACATACATTATTATTTTATTATTTTATTTATTGTTATTATTATTATTATTATTATTTCAGAGTGTTTTCTACCCAATGCTACCAAGTATATGCATATCCTAGCTTCTAGGCCGGAGTAACAGGCAGTTTACTTTGGGCTCGTCAGTCATCTGAAATTCCGGTCAAAAACCAGTATGCTAATGAAGATAACATGTGTGAGATGCTTGATGCTGTATGTGATATCAACAGAGAGGTATATTTTCTGGGTGATTTAAATAGTGACTGGCTTTCTTCAAGCTGCCCACTCAAGAAACAGCTTCAAACTGTGCCTGCAACCTGGTTCAGGTTATCAATCAATCTACCAGGGTAGTTACGAACAGCACAGGAATGAAATCATCAACATGTATTGATCACATCTGTACTAAGGCTGCAGAAATCTGTTTGAAAGCAGTATCTAAATCCATCAGATGTAGTGATCACAATATACTAGCCATATCTAGGAAAATCAAAATTCCAAAGGCTGGGTCTAATATAGTGTATAAGAGCTCAAACAAGATGTTTTGTAGTGATGTCTATGTTGTTGATGTAAATAATATTTGTTGGTCCGTGGTGTGTAATGAAGAGCAAACAGAAAATGCACTTGACACATTTATGAAATTGTTTAATCCAGTTACTAATAAACATGCACCCATTAAGAAAGTGACTGTAAAAACTGTTAAATCCCTGTGGATTGATGAGGAATTGAAAAATGGTATTATTGAGAGGGTTGAGGCAAATAAGTCTGGCTGCACAAAAGATTGGCAAATGTACTGCAAATTGAGAAATCATGTGACTAAACTGAATAAAAAGAAGAAACTACACTTTAAAACAAAGATAAATGACATAAAGAATGGTAGTAAAAAGCTTTGGAGCACCTTCAATACAATTTTGGGAAAAAAGGAAAACTCAGCTCCGTTATTCATTGAAACAGATGGCTCATTCATTACAAAACCGACTGATATTACCAACTACTTAAATTATTTTTTTTCAAGGGCAAGATTAGCTAATTTAGGCATGACATGCCAGCAAAAAGGCTGACATTAAACATCCAAGTATATCTGATCAAATTATGAAAGACAACAATTGTCATTTTGAAGCCACTGGGGTCTGACAACTTCAATGGAAAATTACTGAGGATAATAACAGACAATTTACCCACTCCTATTTGCCATATCTTCAATTTAAGCCAACTAGAACGTGTGTTCCCTTAGGTGTGGAGGGAAGCAAATGTCAGAATAGTAAAGGCCACGTGAGTCACGTGACTCTACCTCCTTACTTCATTTGCACACGCTGTATATAGATTTTTCTATTGTGTTATTGACTGACCCAAATAGCCAACCAATCAGCCTGTTACCAACCCTGTGTTTGACCAGATACAATGCTCAGCAAGGAAGAAGCCACTGCTCCAAAACCGCAATAAAAAAGCCCGAGAACGGTTTGTAACTGCACATGGGGACAAAGATCGTACTTTTTGGAGAAATGTCCTCTGGTCTGATGAAACAAAAATAGAACTGTTTGGTCATAATGACCATCTTTATGTTTGGAGGATAAAAGGGGAAGCTTGCAAGCTGAAGAACACCATCCCAACTGTGAAGCACATGGGTGGCAGCATCATGTTGTGAGGGTGTTTTGCTGCAGGCGGGACTGGTGCACTTCACAAAATAGATGACATCATGAGGAGGAGAATTATGTGTTGAAACAAGATCTCAAGACATCAGTCAGGAAGTTAAAGCTTGGTCGCAAATGGGTCTTCTAAGTGAACAATGACCCCAAGCATAGTTATAGCAAAATGGCTTAAGGACAACAAAGTCAAGGTATTGGAGTGGCCATCACAAAGCCCTGACCCAAATCCTACAGAAAATGTGTGGGCAGAACTGAAAAAGTGTGTGTGAGCAAGGAGGCCTACAAACCTGACTCAGTTAAACCAGCCCTGTCAGGAGGAATGGGCCAAAATTCACCCAAATTATTGTGGGATGCGTGTGGAAGGTACCCGAAACCTTATCTTTGACCCAAGATAAGTAAACTTCTGACCCATTGGGAATGTGATGAAAGAAGTAAAAGCTGAAAAAATCATTCTCTAAAAAATAAAGTCATGAACCTAACTGACCTAAAACAGCGAATTTTTACTAGGATTAAATATCAGGATTTGTGAACAACTGAGTTTAAATGTATTTGGCTGAAGTATATGTAAACTTCCGACTTCAACTGTAATGTCGAGACTGACCAAATGAAATAAATCACTATGTTAAGCCTTGAATCATAGGAAGTCAGAATTTCTTCATTGGTGTTGATTCCGCATGTCTGTTTCGTAATGGGAAGTGCTTATGGATATACATTGGCAATGGATACTGTCAACTTGCAGAAGAGCATGTTCACACTGACAATATAGCATATGTGTAATGGACACTGTCCAATAGCAATATATTGGCAATGGACACTGTCCAACTGCAGTATAACATGTTAAGACTGGCAATGCATTATGTGTTTTGGACACTGTCCATTAGCAATACATTACAATGGGCATTTGCCTAGCAGTGACAGTCGTCCATCTCTCATTGGTGTTGATTTCAGCCTGTCCATTAGGTGAGGGTAAATCCCTAATTAAATGTTTTGGAAATGTACACTGCCCCTATGACCTAAATTTAAGGCACTTCCGGTTGTCACAGGAAGCTGAGTAAACACATATCCTCCTTGGGGCACTCTTATACATATTTATTTAGGGTCAATTGAACAACTTCTGGTTACTCCATGAAGCTTAAAATCAACACCGGTAATCCTTATAGAGCCCTGATGGATTGTCATCGAAGACAGATGGATATGGCATCAGGTTGAATTTAGGGCAGCAGGCAGTGTATTCCCTCTTTTCAATGCTAAGGGTTAATTCCACATGGTCAAGGGTAGGCTTACGCAGACCGGGAGGACCTTAGGAATGTTCCTGTGGTTGAATTGTGTTTTTAGCCACAACGGTTCTGCCTCTGTCACCCAAAAGCACCTCAAATTTAGGTCAGGCTTAATTTTGGGCTTTGTCCTAAGACCTTTCTGGATGTAAATATCTTACCCCAATAACATCAGAGACAAGTGCTCTTCACCTATGTTGCTCTTTATATGCCCGCAACCATAATCTGGAAATATATTAAATTCAGACTATACAGTGGATACATACCACTACCCAGATGGAACTTGTAAGTCTTCCAAAAAGGGCAAACAAAAACAGAGAAAAACTGGTTTTCTAATATGTATGTGTTCATGAGGGTTGTCTAATCACACATATGACATTTTGGGAAGATGTAACCTTTTTAACAATTCAAAACAGCCTCTATGACCCGATCTAGGGCACTTCCAGTTAACACAGGAAGCTGAACGTATAAACATATCCCCATTGGGGTAGGCTTTTACAGAATAATGAGTTTCAAGTCTTTTCACTAAATGCAGGGAGTGAATTCAAAACAACATTTAAGGTTAATTTAACCACTTCCGGTTGAAGTTAGGGCAGCAGACAATGTATTCCTATGGGGAGAGATGTCAATGTAAACAGTTAGAAGAAATACACCCTGTTATCACTGTTAAGGGTTAATTCCACACGGTCAAGGTTAGGCTTGCACAGATAGGGAGGATCTTAATGTAAAGACCTTAGGAACATTCCTGTGGTTGAATTCTGTTTCTAGCCTCAACGGTTCTGCCGCTGTCACTGAAAAGTACAAACCACTGCTTTTAATCAGGGCAAGGCGACCAGAATCATGACCGAATACAAACAGTGTAGCTATTCCCTCTGCAAGGCAATCAAACAAGTTAATCCTCATTATAGAGGCAAAGTAGAGTTGCAATTCAACGGCTCAGACACAAGAGGTATGTGGCAGGGCCTACTGTCAATCACAGACTACAAAAAGAAAACAAGCCCTGTTGCGGACACCGATGTCTTGCTCCCAGACAAACTAAACCACTTCTTTGCTCGCTTTGAGGACAATACAGTGCTACTGACACGGCCCGCCACCAAAACCTGCAGGCTCTCCTTCACCGCAGCCATCGTGAGTAAAACATTTAAAACGTGTTAACCCTTGCACGGCTGCCGGCCTAGAATGCATCCCTAGCTGCATTCTCAGAGCATGCGCAGACCAGCTGGCTGGTGTGTTTACAGACATATTCAATCAACACTTATCCCAAACTGCTGTTCACACATGCTACAAGAGGGCCACCACTGATCTTGTTCCCAAGAAAGCTAACTGAGCTAAACGACAATCGCTCCATAGCACTCACCTCCGACAAACTGAAATGGTCCACCCACACAGACTGCGTGGTGAAGAAGGTGCAACAGCGCCTCTTCAACCTCAGGAGGCTGAAGAAATGTGTCTTGTCTCCAAAAACACTCAAACTTTTACAGATGGACAATCGAGAGCATCCTGTTGGGCTGTATCACTTCCTGGTACCGCAACTGCTCCGCCCACAACCATAAGGCTCTCCAGAGAGTAGTGAGGTCTGCACAACCTGCCCTCCAGGACACCTACACCACCGATGTCACAGGAAGGCCAAAAGATTGTCAAGGACAACATCCTCCCGTGCCACTGCCTGTTCACCCCGCTATTATCCAGAAGGCGAGGTCAGTACAGGTGCATCAAAGCTGGGGCCGAGAGACTGAAAAACAGCCATCACCAACATTGAGTGGCCGTTGCCAACATACTGACTGAAATCGCTAGCCAATTTAATAATTATAAATTGGATGTAATAAATGTATCACTAGTCATTTTAAACAATGCCACTTTATATAATGTTTACATACCCTACATTACTCATCTCATATGTATATACTGTACTCTATACCATCTACTGCATCTTGCCTATGTCGTTCGGCCATCGCTCATCCATGTATTTATATGTACATATTCTTATTCATTCCTTTACACTTGTGTGTATAAGGTAGTTGTTGTGAAATTGTTAGGAATTGTCAGATTACTTGTTAGATATTACTGCACGGTCAGAACTAGAAGTACTTCGCTACACTTGCATTAACATCTGTTAACCATGTGTATGTGACCAATAAAGTTTGATTTGAAATGTAGGTCAGGCTTAATTTTTGCCCACTTTTTTGCCCACTTTTTTCTGCGGTCAGACCGAGTGAGCTAAGGTCAAGCGGGGCACCTCGTTGAAGTCGGCACTTTCTAGAGACTATGGTGATGCCATATGTTCCCTTTCTGTGATGATTTCAGCCTGCCCATTTGTTGATTTCAGCCCTATTTGATGGTAAAGTTCATACTTCCCATTTAGGATATGAAGGGGACCATTCAATCTTTTCAGGCTGATATCTGTAGAGGTAGAGGTGACCCTGAACATGTGAAAAAAGGAATTTTGAAAATTGCTTTAACAGAAGCAGAGTTAGAGCAAAACCTGTAAACCATTGTAATCATAAGGGAGAAACTCGGATGTGTCAACCTACATGAACCAGCGAGCTCAGCTAGAATAACTCTATGGCTTATCCACCCCAAACTCCTCCCGATGAGCCCATCGAAAATGGCGTGTCTCTGTGTGACCCAGAGGCCGCAATATGTCAACAAAAAAAGCATGTTGAAATCACAACTAGTCAGGCTTCATTTCGGGCCTACTTTTTGCACGGTCGCTGTGGTCAGACCGAGCAAGATATGGTGAATTGGGGCACCTCGTTGAACTCGGCACGGCCTAGAGACTACAGTGATGCAATTTGCCAACACTTTCAGTGATGATTTCAGCCTGTCCAATTGGTGATGGTTAAAACCTCTTAGAGCTACCCCCTACTTTTTCAATTTCCACCTGAAGACATACCCAAATCTAACTGACTGTAGCTCAGGCACAGAACCAAGGATATGCATATTCTTGGTACCATTTGAAAGAAAACACTCTGAAGTTTGTGTGAATTGAATATTGGAGAATATAACATAATAGATCTGGTTTAGATAATACAATGAAAAAAAACATACTTTTTAAAATTGTTGTATCATCACCTTTAAAATGAACAAGATAAAACAAACATTCAGATAGGAAGATGGGGACAATTTCAGTGAAAAACATAAGAGGGCAACAGTACTTGTGCAAAGTTTCAGAATGATAACTTCCAAAATGAGTGTGCTACATGACATTTATCATGAAGTCACCCAGGTGTCCCACACAAGTAGCCCAAATGTACCCAGGTGGCCAAATTGGTGAAGGTATACATTTTGAAACAAATAACTATATACAAAATAGCAAAATACCAAAATCCCCTCAACAGCCTCAAATAGGCTATTTCATGTGGGTTGGGGTGGGGCGGCAGACCCACGCATCTCACATTTCAATGCATTATATTTTTATATATTGCTTCTAAAATTAAAAAAAATCCCAAATAATATTTTATATTATTAATTTCAAACAAGGGCATTAGCATGAGAAGAACTTACCAGTCCAAACAATGTCCTCTCCGTTCAAAAAATATTACTCCACTTGGGAATCGCTAAATGAATCATCCTACAACAATCTCTGTCTCACTTTTCAGATCAATTTCTTCTAAAATTGTGTGTACACCTGTATATCTAGACTTCGATTTAGCTTTCCCTGACTTAGTCGCCATACTGATTGATATATAAACAGCTGAATCTGTGTATTTACCAAACAATGCTGTGCGTAATATGCGTAGCTCCTTCCAGTATAAAACTTCAATAGCGAATGATTCTCTTTACGCCGTTGGTCTTCCAACCCATAACCATTGCATATTTCCGTTTATCTCAGCTCATTGGCTATCTACCCAGCTAGATTTCAAGACGATCAGTGGTCATTGGGTTAAAATACAGTCAGTCAATGAAACAGTGGTCATGTCATTAGTGCACAGTGATGTCATTACTTGTTGTCTTCAAATCAGTTTCTTTCAGTCAATACGTCCCACGAAATGGCCCATCAGGTTTGGCTGTATTACAAACAAACCAGTTGATTGCAATGAAACCAAACATGACTGGAAAAGTCACGTTTTGTGTGGGTATTTACCCTCGAATGTGTCGTCGAAAATGGAATGAGACGGAATTCACGACACAAGCGGTTCGCAAAATGTTTTGTGTTAGGCTATAAAAACGGATTTTATCAAACAAAAGATCATTCATTGTGTAACAATGAGCATTGGGATTGCAAACAGACGAAGATCGTCAAAGCTAAACGATTTATTTTAATGCAGTTTGTGATTTTGTTATGCCTGTGCTGGTTGAAATATATATATATTTTTATGGGGCTCTATCCTAAGATAATCACCTCATTCTTTCACAGTAAATCCTTTTTTAAATCTGACAACGCAGTTGGATTAGCAAGATTCTAGGCTTTCGATACATGTGAGACACTTGTATTTTCATGAATGTTTAATATGACTATTTATGTAGCGATTACCGTATGTTGTGGAATTTCAGCTCGCTTCCGGGTTCCGTGTGCAGAGAGGCAAAGAGCTGCAGTTAGTTTAAAAATGGGTGGCAAGGAATAAGTTAGTCCTAAATATTTAAAAACGAAAAGCATTGTATTTTGGACAAATCATTCACTAAACCCTAAACCTCAACTAAATATTGTAATAAATTATGTGGAAATTGAGCAAGTTGAGGTCATGGTCAAAACATATTGATGCAACAGTAGCTAAGATGGGGAGATGTCTGTCCATAATAAAGCGGTGCTCTACCTTCTTAACAGCAGTATCAACAAGTCAGGTCCTACATGCTCTAGTTTTGTCGCACCTGGACTACTGTTTAGTCGTGTGGTCAGGTGCCATCAAGGGGGACTTAGGAAAATATCAATTGGCTCAGAACAGGGCAGCACGGCTGGCCCTTGGATGTGCACAGAGAGCAAACATTATTAATATGCATGTCAATCTCTCCTGGCTCAAAGCAGAGGAGAGATTGACTTCATCACTAGTATTTGTGAAAGGTATTAACATGTTGAAAGCACCGAGCTGTCTGTTTAAACAACTAGCACACCGCTCGGACACCCATGCATACCCCACAAGACATACCACCAGAGGTCTCTTCACAGTCCCCAAGTACAGAACAGATTATGGGAGGTGCACATTACTACATAGAACCATGACTACATGGAACTCTACTCCACATCAGGTAACTGATGCAAGCAGTAGAATCAGATTTAAAAAAATGTGTGGAACAGTGGGGACTGTGAAGCAACACAAACATGGGCACAGACACATGCATACACACATACGATAACATACCCACTATACATACACATACACATGGATTTTGTGTTGAAGATATGTGGAAGTGGAGTATGGGCCTGAGGGCACACACTTAGTGTGTTGTGAATTCTGTAATGCATTGTAATGTTTTTAAAGTTGTTTAACTGCCTTAATTTTGCCGGACCCCAGGAAGAGTAATTGCTGCCTTGGCAGCAGCTAATGGGGATCCATAATAAATACAAAGACAAATTCAAATGGGTGTAGGTTTACCAAACAAACCAAGGGTCATTTTCCTCAAATGTGAGTTTACAAGTTTATTAATTTCAAAAGCAGAATTACTTTCCCATTTTTCCTCAACTGCAGTGTATGATATACCATACCATTTTCTAGGTATGGACCGAATCGAGCCAGTCGGTCACATTTGCTATTAGTTGACTATAATATATGCTTATACAGAGAAAAAAGATATATTTTTCCATACAAATAAATATAGTTACTTGATCATTTAGATTTATTTAATTAGTCCTCTACTGTATGTATTTAATTAGTCCTCTACTGCAGTCCTCTACTGTATGTTCCTACAAAATGCAGGGCCACATCAGAAGAGCAGAATGTATACTTCAACTGTGTAAGCGGTGCGTGTTGGTGGCAGGGAAGTCAGGTACAGGAGAGTGAACTTGGTATAAATGGAGTTGTTTCATAAATGCTGACAAAACTCCAAAATAACCAAAATGTTCAAAATAACAAAGTGGGTACAAAACCCGTCGCACACCAACACTAAATAGCACATCACATACAATCAAAACAAGGACATGAGGGGAAACAGAGGGTTAAATACACATGTAATTGATGGGATTGGAACCAAGTGTGAAGGAAGACAAGACAAAACCAATGGAAAATGAAAAATGGATCTGTGATGGCTAGAAGATCAACGACTTCAAAATGACAATGGTCTGTTTCATCTGTCAGTCTGAAGTGCAAAATGAAATGGGGAAAAATATCAATTGTTAAATAACGAAAGAAATGGGTTCAAATCATCGACAGTCTGTATGTGTAAATATGACAACACAATAGTCAATTTGTTGCCAGAATATGAGTCAGCACCAAACACAGAACAGAGTAGAGCAGAGTGAGAGACAGAAAGAGAAAGTGAATGAGAGAAAGACAGAGGGAGAGTCATTGTTAATTCATACAGGGGCAATGAAGCTCACCTGTATTCTGAGGTTTGTTTGACAGTCGCACGGAATGCAGCCCATCACGAACTGTGTCAAAGTGCTATAGTAACCCCTAGGGGGTTGCTGTAGGGTAACGAGGACATTAGACAAATTCCAGAATCCAGCTACTTGCCTCCATATAATTCTCTATTTTACCAAAACAGATAGTTGATCAAGAATGCTGTTCTTCCAATACAGATAGTGTGGCAGTCAAATCACACCAT
Organism: Oncorhynchus kisutch; assembly: GCF_002021735.2. Taxonomy (NCBI): domain Eukaryota; kingdom Metazoa; phylum Chordata; class Actinopteri; order Salmoniformes; family Salmonidae; genus Oncorhynchus; species Oncorhynchus kisutch. The sequence goes on along the minus strand of NC_034175.2, from coordinate 32,916,906 downwards.
CATGGACTTGTTTCATAGAACCCGGAACTGGGAAAATGCAGCACCTAACCTCTGCGCAATGTATGGCAATTGATGGCGGCTTGCCTGAACTGCCCAGCTGCCCGCTCCACATGACTACATTTGAATACATAGGCAGTGACCTAATTGGCACCCTATAGGGCTCTGAGTGAAGTGACTTTCCTGGTATACGAAAGGGTGAATGGTTACTTATCACACGTTGTATTTTTCATGTGAATTGGTTTTGTTGAAATATCACAAACCATGGTGGTTGAAAATGTATTGAGGGCAGGCTCAGTGGAGTCAGCACAAACATCTGGTTTTCAGGGGAAGAACAGAGAGGAAAAGGCAAAGCCCGAAAACCTTCCAACCTGCTCAAGCGCCTGCTATGTTAGGCTATATATACAGTGGGGCAAAAAAGTATTTAGTCAGCCACTAATTGTGCAAGTTCTCCCACTTAAAAAGATGAGAGAGGCCTGTAATTTTCATCATAGGTACACATCAACACACAAAATTAGAAAACAAAATCCAGAAAATCACATTGTAGGATTTGTAAATAATTTATTTGCAAATATGGTGGAAAATAAGTATTTGGTCAATAACAAAAGTTTATCTCAATACTTTGTTATATACCCTTTGTTGGCAATGACAGAGGTCAAACGTTTTCTGTAAGTCTTCACAAGGTTTTCACACACTGTTGCTGGTATTTTGGCCCATTCCTCCATGCAGATCTCCTCTAGAGCAGTGATGTTTTGGGGCTGTTGCTGGGCAACATGGACTTTCAACTCCCTCCAAAGATTTTCTATGGGGTTGAGATCTGGAGACTGGCTAGGCCACTCCAGGACCTTGAAATGCTTCTTACGAAGCCACTCCTTCGTTGCCTGGGCGGTGTGTTTGGGATCATTGTCATGCTGAAAGACCCAGCCACGTTTCATCTTCAATGCCCTTGCTGATGGAAGGAGGTTTTCACTCAAAATCTCACGATACATGGCCCCATTCAATCTTTCCTTTACACGGATCAGTCGTCCTCGTCCCTTTGCAGAAAAACAGCCCCAAAGCATGATGTTTCCACCCCCATGCTTCACAGTAGGTATGGTGTTCTTTGGATGCAACTTAGCATTCTTTGTCCTCCAAACACGACGAGTTGAGTTTTTACCAAAAAGTTATATTTTGGTTTCATCTGACCATATGACATTCTCCCAATCTTCTTCTGGATCATCCAAATGCTCTCTAGCAAACTTCAGACGGGCCTGGACATGTACTGGCTTAAGCAGGGGGACACGTCTGGCACTGCAGGATTTGAGTTCCTGGCGGCGTAGTGTGTTACTGATGGTAGGCTTTGTTACTTTGGTCCCAGCTCTCTGCAGGTCATTCACTAGGTCCCGCCGTGTGGTTCTGGGATTTTTGCTCACCGTTCTTGTGATCATTTTGACCCCACGGGGTGAGATCTTAAGTGGAGACCCAGATCGAGGGAGATTATCAGTGGTCTTGTATGTCTTCCATTGCCTAATAATTGCTCCCACAGTTGATTTCTTCAAACCAAGCTGCTTACCTATTGCAGATTCAGTCTTCCCAGCCTCGTGCAGGTCTACAATTTTGTTTCTGGTGTCCTTTGACAGCTCGTTGGTCTTGGCCATAGTGGATTTTGAGGTGTGACTGTTTGAGGTTGTGGACAGGTGTATTTTATACTGATTACAAGTTCAAACAGGTGCCATTAATACAGGTAACGAGTGGAGGACAGAGGAGCCTCTTAAAGAAGAAGTTACAGGTCTGTGAGAGCCAGAAATCTTGCTTGTTTGTAGGTGACCAAATAGTTATTTTCCACCATAATTTGCAAATAAATTCATTATAATTCCTACAATGTGATTTTCAGGATTTTTTTTCTCATTTTGTCTGTCATAGTTTAAGTGTACCTATGATGAACATTACTACAGGCCTCTCTCATCTTTTTAAGTGGGAGAACTTGCACAATTGTCGATGACTAAATACTTTTTTGCCCCACTGTATGCAGTGGTTGAATACATTTTTAAGCGAGTTTTTTTTCTTCATTTCACTTCACCAATTTGGACTATTTTGTGTATGTCCATAACATGAAATCCAAATAAATATTCATTTAAATTACAGGTTTTAATGCAACAAAATAAGAAAAACGCCAAGGGGGGTGAATACTTTTTGCAAATACTCCAGCTTCAGTCCTAGCCTATTTTTGTATTTACTTTTATTATTTAGTCACGGCCGGTTGTAATACAGCCTGGAATTGAACCAGTGTGTCTGTAGCCTCTAGCACTGATATGCAGTGCCTTAGACCACTGTGCCACTCGGGAGCCCCCTCAGCTTCTAACCATCCTGGCCACAACAGCCCTTGCCCCAGCTTCTACAACTGACTGCAGTATTTCCCTGCCCCAGCTCTTGTCCAAGCATCAACCCATCACCCAGCCCTGTCCCCAACCCTGCGTAGTCCACCGGCCTGGCCACAACAATATGCCTACTATCACTACCCAGCCCCACCCCCTATACAACAGTCCCTACCGCTGCCTATGTCTCTACCCTCAGCCCCAGCCCAACCCCCTATCTACCCCAGCTCCTGTCCTAGCCTTCATTCCCTGCTCCCGAATCCAGCTCCAGTCCACACCTCAGCCCTACCACTTCCCTAGTCCCTGCCAAGTTCCTCCGGCTGCACGGCCACAACAATGTGCCAGTGTGCAAGCGTGAATGAGGTTGATGTCACAGTGAAAGCATTCAGATTCACCCCTCATGAAATAAGAACAATATATGTTTAGTTACAGCCAGTGCACTGTTGGGAAAGGAATTCACAAGGCTTGGAAACTCCTCATAACTCTAGTACCATGTATAATGGAGGAAAAAGAGATGAGAACAAGGGGGTCTGGAGGCTCCATAGAAAGTTTGGAAACTACCGATGATTGTTCAGCCTATTCTCATCAACGGACCCGGGCTTCCGGTCCAGAAGTACGGTTTTGACTGCTCCAACAGTTTTGCTTCGGTACTGCAGTTTAACTGACGCCCGGCTCAGAAAGACAATTTTCTTAGACGGTCACATAGAGAAGTCCGATTTGAAAATTCCTAATAAGACACTTTAGTCATCACCCTTGTGCACAAACCATCAATTTAATTTTTCCAATAAAAAACTCAATCCCTCACCACTCACAGCCGAAGATATTAATCTGTTATGTTCAAGCTGTGATGTCATGCCCAAGTGGACAAGCTTGTGTCACATGCACACACTTAAGACTAAACAATAGAAATCATTCACTCAACCACTCAACCCGAGACCTGCTTGTGCTGGGTGCTGTGCTGAAAACCTGGCCTGAGACTAGAAGATGAATGTGAATGCCTGTTTAAGTGAATTGATGGATCCAAATAGTTTTGTTAGATCTTGACATTTATGGAAATGTTTATTAAATGTTTACTGTATTGCTTTTTTGTAATGATGATACGATGTTGCATATGTTCGACAAAGAGTTGTGCTGCATGTGAATCTTTAGAGAAGTCATAACATGCGGTATTCACCATTTATTATATCCAATGCAATAATGTGTAATGTTAATAAAACTTTTCAAAATAAGATAAAGAAAACAATGTGAATAAGTGTAACTATATACTAATATTAATGATATTACTTTTTGGTATTTTGATTTCAATAATCTAACTGACATATAAATAGGTCAAGATATAGCCTAACGTTTACTAGTTTTTTATGAGCAAGACAATTTTTTCAAGTGGGGTACATTGCATTTTATATTGTTAATCTGGGGTTGTGTGCAGAATGAGAACCCCTGAAATAGGCTATCTATTGGAGGTGTAATGGATGATTCCATTGTTATCACATGGTTTTCATTGGTCTCTTATGATCTCCTTTAAAAATCAAGGAACAACACATCTGTATGCTTTGACCCAAGGCTCTAAATTCAGATTCCTCTGTACATCCGTTTGTCACGTTGAAAGATTGTGGTGGGTTGCAAAAACCACCACCAAGGATTGATGCAGTGTGTAAAGACACAGAGTGTTGTTTTCAGATTATTCTGAAAACAACTCTGGAAAGCTTTTTTATTTTTTCAGGGACCTGGAATAAAAAAAACATCTATTGCCAATAAAGTACTAGCTGATAGTGCTGTTAAGACCCTCTTTCCAGAGCTGCATAGCCACATGTTTATCACCACTGTGGAAGATGTACATCTCTTGGTGAAAAAGGCATTCTCCATGTACTGCAAAAAGTAGGATACACCACTTGGCAAAAAGGGAAAGAGAAATGAAGAGAGGAAGGACACTTGTTCAACAAAAGATGTCCAAGTTGATTCATTTTCATCACGAGTAGTGAGAGGGTTGTTCCTCCTTTTTCTGTGTGTCCCTATGTTTGTGGGTTCCATATCTTTGTGTGTTATGATGTATACACTCCCTTCCCAGTTTATTAGGTACACCACCCCGATCACGAAAATGGTTGGCTCCTATAGACTGAGTTACGTAGCCATGGCTTGCTAGTATCTAAAGCAGGCAAACAGGTATCAAAGCATTCAGTTACTGTTCGATTGAACATTAGAATAGGCAAAACGACTGACCTAAGCGACTTTGATCATGGTATAATTGTCAGTGCCAGGCGTGCTATTTCCAGTATCTCAGAAATGGCCGGCTTTACTAAGAATGGTGCAACAACATAAACATATCCAGTGTGTACGCGATCACCAACACTGGACAAATTAGGAGTGGGAAAACGTTTTCCTTTTGCGTAATGCTGATGGTAAAGTCAGGATTTGGCATAAGCAGCATGAGTCCATGGCCACATCCTGCTTGGTGTCAATGGTACAGGTTGGTTGGGGGGTGTAATGTTTTCCTGGCACGTACAGTGGTTCCTCCTTTAAAAGTTGCGAGTTTACACCGAGGGACTTAGAGGTACTCAGCGTCATGGCTTTATTGCTCCAGACCACCACAAGGGGGAGTTAGAGCACTCGTTATTGAGTGGTTCCAATGACGAATTTGACGCGAGCCACCCGTCCCTGGTGACTTTCTTCGGCAAAGATGGCTGACAAAACATTACGGCGAAAGCAACTTTAAGTAATTGTAACGTCAAAACGAGTCAGCTAGCTAGCTAGCTAGAACAGAGGCAGACAGCATATGATTAATGAATTACAGTGCTACCCTAATATTCTCAGTGGGCCTGAAGGTTATCTTAAGAGCGGGTGAGGTGGCGATGACTGGACTGGCTTCCACTCTCACATCAAAACATACCTGCAGACGAGAGATAGATGACAGATAGACAGATAGATGGAGAGAGAGCATGAATAAGCCTTGTTTTTTCTATTCTAACATGGTCAGTCATCATAATCATCAGGAGGTGAAATGCAAAGCTGACCTTGGATTATTAACTCTGGGACTACTACATCTCTATTTCAATGTAAAGTCTCTCTTTCATAATACTTCCTGTTGACCCGACCAAGTGACCTCTCACCTATGATCATGCTGTTCTCTCTGTGTCAACCAGTTCAGATACGGGAGGGGTTCACCAACACAGCTGATATAACCTAAAGGGTTTAGTGAGAAGGGGGAGAGGGATGAAGTGAAGGAGAGAGACTGTTATTGTGTGTGTGTGTGGTCTCACCTGGTGTCCACACTAAGTGGCTACATAGGACTTTATGATGAAAAACAGACACATGAGGACAAAACAATAGAAGATAATGACATTATTAGACATAAATACCACTTGAAGCTTGATGATGACTTGATCATTTGAATCAGCTATGTAGTGATAAGGCAAAAACCAAAATGTGCACAGGAGTTTGGAGCATTCCGATATGCCACAGCTGGTGAGGCGTCAGGTTCGCCGCTGTACTTAATAAAGGGTGATTTATTCCAACTCTCTGTGAAATGCTGCCGATCTGCCCATTGACGAGGTAGGAACACATAACCCACACACAAGAGGTGGATAGAATTCGACAGGTCAAGGTATCCTTCTTCCTCCAACCTGTGCATGTGAGACAGGTTCCCATGTACAACAAGACAGACAGAGAGGAAGAGAGAAAAAGAACACAGAACAGTTTAATTACCTCTGGTTATGGACAATTGTGCCAAAAATAAAGCTCCACGGCCGGTTCCTCGGACAGTGAACATCTGGCAATATCTACATTTTCGACCCCTTGATCAGCTCACACTCTGAAAGTAAAGAAAATAGCTTCTTTAACTTCTTCGATATAGGGGGCGCTCTTTTAATTTTTGGATAAAAAAACGTTCCCGTTTTAAACAAGATATTTTGTCACGAAAAGATGCTCGACTATGCATATAATTGACCGTTTTGGAAAGGAAACACTCTGACGTTTCCAAAACTGCAAAGATATTATCTGTGATTGCCACAGAACTGATGCTACAGGCGAACCAAGATGAAATTTCAAACAGGAAATTCCCCAGATTTTGAAGGCGCTGTGTTCCAATGTCTCCTTATATGGCTGTGAATGCGCCAGGAATGAGCCTACACTTTCTGTCTTTTCCCCAAGGTGTCTGCAGCATTGTGACGTATTTGTAGGCATATCATTGGAAGATTGACCATAAGAGAATACATTTACCAGGTGCCCGCCTGTTGTCCTCCGTCAAAATTATTGCGTAATCTCCAGCTGCGTGTATTTTTCCATTTGCTTCAGAGGAGAAACCCAACTGCCACAAATGATTTATCATCGAATAGATATGTGAAAAACACCTTGAGGATTGATTCTAAACAACGTTTGCCATGTTTCTGTCGATATTATGGAGTTAATTTGGAAAAAAGTTTGGCGTTGTAATGACTGAATTTTTTCTTAGCCAAACGTGATGAACAAAACGGAGCGATTTCTCCTACACAAATAATCTTTTGGGAAAAACTGAACATTTGCTATCTAACTGAGAGTCTCCTCATTGAAAACATCCAAAGTTCTTCAAAGGTAAATGATTTTATTTGAATGCTTTTCTTGTTTTTGTGAAAATGTTGCCTGCTGAATGCTAGGCTTAATGCTATGCTAGCTATCAATACACTTACACAAATGCTTGTGTAGCTATGGTTGAAAAGCATATTTTGAAAATCTGAGATGACAGTGTTGTTAACAAAAGGCTAAGCTTGTGAGTGAATATATTTATTTCATTTCATTTGCGATTTTCATGAATAGTTAACGTTGCGTTATGGTAATGAGCTTGAGGCCATGATTACGCTCCCGGATACGGGATTGCTCGACGCAAGAAGTTAATGTAGATAAGAAAACAAAAACTGAGATATGACCGTTCAATCTAAAGCATCAGATGTAATTTTTACACATCTTGACCCACGATGGCATAGCAGTCAGACGTCCTTTGTCCTCATCTTGTCGTGTCCCGTGTATATATATATTTACATATTTTCCTCGCATATCTTTTTGTATGTATTTTTTCTAAAAATCTCCACTTCAAAACACTCTCCTGCAACCTGCCTTACCAATTTAAAAAAAAAAGTATTATTCACCTGAATCTGAAATCCAAAATAGAAGCTAGCCAGTTTACTGGCTAACATTAGTATTCAGGTAACCACAGTTGGTGGTCATCAGCTATCCTTTAGCTCGAAAAGCTATCGCCAGTTTTGTACAACGCGACTCAGACCAGAGCATACCGGACCTACAGTATTTTCTCCCCATATCCCCGGACATTTTCACCTGGATCTTGCAGCTAGCTAGCTGCTATCCGAGTGACTATTGCTTACGTAGGTCCTGGAGCAAACATCAATTATTTCGGAGCTAGCCAGCTGAAGAGTTCCATCAGCCACTCCTGGGCTACAATCACCTATCCGGACCCGTCTTACTGCTGACGCGGAGCCCCACCGGGCCTTCAGAACTGGACTACCGACATTATCTGCCCGGGGGAGTTATCCAACTGGCCCCTCCGTCGCAACGTTACCTGAACGCCCATCTGTGGTCTGCTAATCATTAGCTGTCTTATCCGCTGCTATCTGAATAGATCTATCGGACAATTATTATTATTATTATTATTATTTCTTTTTTCTTTTTTCTTAGGCCTCTATAACAATATCAATTTTTTTTTGCGAATTGGATTGATCCCCTCTACCACACGGAACCCCACTAATCCTAGCGACGGAAACGCACGAGGTGGCTAAAAACAGACCTCCATCCTATGTTAGCTTGCTACCGATGGCCCGGATAGCTGTCTGAATCGCCATGACCCCAACCAACCTTACTACTCACTGGACCCTTTTGATCACTCGACTAAGCATGCCTCTCCTTATTAATGTCAATATGCCTTGTCCATTGCTGTTCTGGTTAGTGTTTATTGGCTTATTGCACTGGAGAGCCTCTAGTCCTGCTCACTGTACCTTATCCAACCTATTAGTTCCACCACCCACACATGCGATGACCTCTCCTGATTTCAATGATGTTTCTAGAGACAATATCTCTCTCATCATCACTCAATACCTAGGTTCACTGTATTCACATCCTACCATACCTTTGTCTGTACATTATACCTTGAAGCTATTTTATCGCCCCCAGAAACCTCCTTTTACTCTCTGTTCCAGACGTTCTAGACGACCAATTCTCATTGCTTTTAGCCGTACCCTTATCCTACTCCCCCTCTTTTCCTCTGGTGATGTAGAGGTGAATCCAGGCCCTGCAGTGCCTAGCTCCACTCCTATTCCCCAGGCGCTCTCTTTTGATGACTTCTGTAACCGTAATAGCCTTGGTTTCATGCATGTTAAAATTAGAAGCCTCCTCCCTAAGTTTGTTTTATTCACTGCTTTACTACACTCTGCCAACTCGGATTTTCTAGCCGTGTCTGAATCCTGGCTTAGGAAGACCACCAAAAACTCTGAAATCTCCATCCCTAACTACAACATTTTCAGACAAGATAGAACGGCCAAAGGGGGCGGTGTTGCAATCTACTGCAGAGATAGTCTACTATCCAGGTCTGTACCCAAACAATTTTAACTTCTATTACCGTCGCCGCCTGCTGTAGACCACCCTCTGCCGATAGCTGTACTCTGGAAACCATATGTGAACTGATTGCCCCCCATCTATCTTCAGAGCTCGTGCTGCTAGATGACCTAAACTTGAACATGCTTAACACCCCAGCCATCCTACAATCTAAACTTGATGCCCTCAATCTCACACAAATTATCAATGAACCTACCAGGTACCACCCCAAAGCCGTTAACAGAGGCACCCTCATAGATATCATCCTAACCAACTTGCCCTCTAAATACACCCCTGCTGTTTTCAAACAAGATCTCAGCGATCACTGTCTCATTGCCTGCATCCGTAATGGGTCAGCGGTCAAGCGACCTCCACTCATCACTGTAAAACGCTCCCTGAAACACTTCAGCGAGCAGGCCTTTCTAATCGACCGGGCCCAGATGTCCTGGAAGGATATTGACTTCATCCTGTCAGTAGGGGATGCCTGGTTATTTAAAAAAAATGCCTTCCTCACCATCTTAAATATGCATGCCCCATTCAAGAAATGTTGAACCAGGAACAGATCTGACTGCCCTTAACCAACACAAAAACATCCTATGGCGTTCTGCATTGCATCGAACAGCCCCCGTGATATGCAACTTTTCAGGGAAGTCAGAAACCAATATACACAGGCAGAAAAGCCAAGGCTAGCTTGTTCAAGCAGAAATTCGCTTCCTGCAACAGAAACTCAATAAATTTCTGGGACACTGTCAAGTCCATGGAGAATAAGAAAACCTCCTCCCAGCTGCCTACTGCACTGAGGATAGGAAACTCTGTCACCACCGATAAATTGAACATTTCAATAAGCATTTTTCTACAGCTGGCCATGCTTTCCACCTGGCTACCCCTAACCCGGTCAACTGCACTATACTCCCCACAGCAACTCGCCCAAGCCTTCCCTATTTCTCCTTCTCCCAAATCCAGTCAGCTGATGTTCTGAAAGAGCTGCAAAATCTGGAACCCTACAAATCAGCCGGCCTAGACAATCTGGACCCTTTCTTTCTAAAAATTATCTGCTGAAATTGTTGCGACTCCTATTACTAGCCTGTTCAACCTCTCTTTCGGCCGTCTGAGATTCCCAAAGATTGGAAAGCAGCTGCGGTCTTCCCCCTCTTCAAAGGGGGGGGGCACTCTAGACCCAAAATGCTACAGACCTATATCTATCCTACCATGCCTTTCTAAGGTCTTCGAAAGCCAAGTCAACAAACAGATTACAGACCATTTCGAATCCCACCGCACCTTCTCCGCTATGCAATCTGGTTTCAGAGCTGGTCATGGGTGCACCTCAGCCACGCTCAAGGTCCTAAACGATATCTTAACCGCCATCGATAATAAACAATACTGTGCAGCTGTATTCATTGACCTGGCCAAGGCTTTCAACTCTGTCAATCAGCCTTGGTTTCTCAAATGATTGCCGCTCCTGGTTCACCAACTACTTCTCTGACAGAGTTCAGTGTGTCAAATAGGAGGGCCTGTTGTCTGGGCTTCTGGCAGTTTCTATGGGGGTGCCACAGGGTTCAATTCTTGGGCAGACTCTCTTCTCTGTATACATCAATGATGTCGCTCTTGCAGCTGGTGAGTCTCTGATCCACCTCTACTCAGACGACACCATTGTGTATACTTCTGGCCATTCTTTGGACACTCACTGTGTTAACCACCCTCCAGATGAGCTTCAATGCCATACAACATTCCTTCCGTGGCCTCCAACTGCTCTTAAATGCAAGTAAAACGAAATGCATGCTCTTCAACCAATCGTTGCCTGCACCTGCCCGCCTGTCCAGCATCACTACTCTGGACGGTTCTGACTTAAAATATGTGGACAACTACAAATACCTAGGTGTCTGGTTAGACTGTAAACTCTCCTTCCAGATTCACATTAAACATCTCCAATCCAAAGTTAAATCTAGAATTGGCTTCCTATTTAGCAACAAAGCATCCTTCACTCATGCTGCCAAACATACCCTCATAAAACTGACCATCCTACTGATCTTGACTTCGGCGATGTCATTTACAAAATAGCCTCCAATACCCTACTCAATAAATTGGATGCAGTCTATCACAGTGCCATTCGTTTGGTCACCAAAGCCCCATATACTACCCACCACTGTGACCTGTACACTCTCGTTGGCTGGCCCTCGCTTCATACTCGTAGATGACCTGGAGCCAGTGGGTTTGGCGACAAGACCCTGCTAGGTAAAGTCCCCCCTTATCTCAGCTTGCTGGTCACCATAGCAGCACCCACCTGTAGCACGTGCTCCTGCAGGTATATCTCTGCAGGTATATCTCGGTCCTGCAGGTATATTCTTCCTTTGGCCGCCTCTCCTTCCAGTTCTCTGCTGCCAATGACTGGAACGAACTACAAAAATCTCTGAAACTGGAAACACTTATCTCCCTCACTAGCTTTAAGCACCAGCTGTCAGAGCAGCTCACAGATTACTGCACCTGTACATAGACCATCTATAATTTAGCCCAAACAACTACCTCTTCCCGCTACTGTATTTATTTATTTTGCTCCTTTGCACCCCATTATTTTTATTTATACTTTGCACATTCTTCCACTGCAAACCTACCATTCCAGTGTTTTACTTGCTATATTGTTTTTACATCGCCACCATGGCCTTTTTGTGCCTTTACCTCCCTTATCTCACCTCATTTGCTCACATTGTATATAGACCTATTTTTCTACTGTATTATTGACTGTATGTTTCTTCTACTCCATGTGTAACTCTGTGTTGTTGTATGTGTTGAACTGCTCTGCTTTATCTTGGCCAGGTCGCAATTGTAAATTAGAACTTGTTCTCAACTTGCCTACCTGGTTAAATAAAGGTGAAAAAAAACGTTTTAAAAAATTCAGCATACGTCAATACAGCACAGAAAGCTTAACACCAGACTGGTATTGTGGTTGTTCATTAGGTGATTAGAAATACGCAATATGTATACAAAATAATATACTTACCTTCCTTGAAAATCCATCTATACCGCCAAAACTGACAATGTTGTATCTTGACAAAAAGCATTGGAATTAAAAGTGAAACGTGTAACCTATTAACCTGCTTCATTATTTAGTATTACCAGTTGATGAAGAACAACTCCAACTCCAAACATCATTGAACATTTGTCTACGAATAAGTAAGAATAAAAAAGTTAAAATTATACATCTTAGTACCTCAATATATGATTTGTATCAATGTGGACGAGAGACAAGGGGAGCAGGAACAGAGTATTTTTGCCGAGCAATGCAACAAAGCTGGATCATTCTGGCAATGATACCTGCACCATCTAGTTCGGCACAAGCTGCAAAGACTCCCTAACTCTTCACTATTTTACACGGTGGCCCATATCTCTGATATGGCCGCATGGGGAATCCTTGACTTAATGGGGCTGACTTTCTGGTCTACCTCTTAATCTGACATATCAGAATAGCATTCCCTGACAGACATAGTGTTTTTTCATTCTTCTGTAAAAAACTACACTGTCATGCAATATGATTACATATTGACCATGAAACAAATAGAACATGGCCTGCTTATGTGTTGCCATGAAAGAAAGTTAGAATCAATTCAACTGAAAATGACAAGAACAGGCATTTGTAGCTAAATGTTTTTGGTTAGCTTGAGAATAATAATTGCATGATTTATCATTCCATGGTATGTATGTACTATAGTAGAATGTTACGACACTGAATCGTAGGAGCTGACTACTAGCTATGTAAAAGTTGGACGAAAGAATGCCTGTGAATTCTCAGGTAAGTGCTGCTTACCTGAGATGTCATCATCACACAGTCCTTCTTCGTAGGTGTCCGCTATGACTTCCTTTGTGTTGGAAAGAAAGGCTGAATAATATTGGTTGTAGCCAAACTGACACTCAAAAATTGCCAAAATGGGGGGGTGGTTGATAGCGTAATTAAATTGGAGTTCTGTTTTCAAATACATTTAAAAATATATATTTTTGAGGAATAAAATGCATAAAGTTTGGCGCTCCATTACAAAATATTTGATTGCAATAAAAAATAATTTTGAAGCCCTGGTTTTTCTTTCAGAACAATCATTTTTGATTGAAAATAAAAAACAAAAATACCTTCATTTGTTGCAAGTTGGGGAGGGGGCTAATAGCTGAACAATAGCCTGTTCAACCTTTACTAAAGAATAGTTTAATAGCTGAGCTAAGTGTGAAAACCCCCCGTCCTATTACAGACCAGACTTGCGCCAACGACCAAGGGGGAGTTAGATACCTGATTATGCTTTTGGGCCCCAATGCCCTACTGTGTCTCTAACTGACAATGAATGGACAATTTAAATCAAATAATAAACTGATAATTGTGCACTATTTGAAATGAAACAAGCAGGGAGATTTCGAACCCTCAGCCTTCTTGCCCGAAGTCCAGCGCGCTATCGACCGTGCACCAAAAGCATGCTCAAGCCACAGAGTCGATAGAGCGCGTCCTCGGGGTAGCTTGCTACTCAATGTAATAAAGTAATGACTTTTCAAATAAGTTGCCTTAAACGTTATGTTGGCTGACAATTTGTTAGCTATGTTGTCCTTACGAACCACATAGCATATCATTACAGCAGTATGTAATGGTATGTTAGCTATCTAACTAACGTTAGTAGTTATACATCAAACTTGCCAGTACATTTAACTATAGGCTATCAAACTACCCAATGTTTATTGACTTGATGATTCCAGTCATTCTTAGCTTAGCTAAATTGTATAGTGGTTGTGTGTTCTCAATGGACATTTGGGTGCTTTCGTAAATTTGCTCTGGCTATCTACTCTAATATCAGAACATTCTCATCTGAGTGTACCAGAGTGCAGAATAATGAATTTACTAGCGCTCAACACCGGTTGAATATGGCCGGTGTCAGTAATGGCCACAGTAATTGTAACTGTGCTGCTGGAAACAGTCACCAACGCTCTGGTTAACACGAAAACTGCATAACCAGCTCTGCTACGGTGAGTAACATGGGCAAAGTGGTCTCATGTGTGTCTGGAAGAAGCTAGCAAGCTAGACAACGTTAGCTTGGGTGCTTGACTGCCGTTGTAAGGCCAGAAAGCTCAAATTCAACCCTACTCCTCAGCCTGAACGTCCAGCGTGCACTCCAAGAGCGAAATGGTCTGTAATTACCCATGGGTTCTTTTGTTTTTCATGGAATAGAAACACCATAATATTAATCTAATTAATTAAGTAAGGGAACACCCCCCTGAAATGTACAAAAATGAATGGGAACATATTGGCACCGTACGAAACATATACACGGTGTCCAATACCACTCAATTCGGCGTCGTTTCATTCAAAATTGGTTGCAAATGCCATATGGCAAATGCCAAGTGTAACACTGCAAAAATGGCGAGTGCGCTCCACCGAAAAACAGATGGCGAGTGCGCTCCACCGTAATTTTTCATATTGCAAATGTAACACAAGTCAAGACCCAAGAGTAAAATTTGGATACATTTTTTTAAATCAAAAACTTATCACCCCCTTAAAAAAGTGCTTTCTGGACCGTTTTTCGAAATTCTTTCGATGTTTGTGTAAATTACCCATGTATAAAAACTGTATCAACATACTTTAGTCGTGTAATATTATTATCATCATGTTTTTTATTTATTTTATTTTTTATACTTGTGCATAAGGCATATGTTTTGTCCATTTGCAATATAAGTCAAAAGTCGAAAATGTGGACATTTTTTCAAGAACTTATCAACCCCTTAAAAAAGTGCTTTCTGGAGCATTTTACGAAATTCTTTCGATTTTTTTTGTCAATTACTCATGTATAAGAACTGCATGAACATACTTTTGTCATATTTGATTATCATAGTTGTTTTTTTTAACTTGTCCAATAAGGCATATGTTTTGTCCATTTGCAATATGATTTCATAGGAAGTCAAAAGTCACTTTTTTGGGGGGAGCCAAATGCCATAAGAAATGTCCAAATGCAATATGAATGATTTGAAAGTGCCAAATCAGGATGTTATGTCCATTTGGCATGTACGATCAATGTAAGTCGGTTTACAAACCCAAAATTCAGTGAACCATGTCCAAAAGGCATTTATACTGCCAAAATGATATATAGCACTATGTTAAGCCATGAATCAACCTAAATGGTTGATTTGTCATGTATGATGAGGGAGAAGTGGGCACGGGTGGGGGGTGCCCCCTACCCAACCATGGACCCCTTGCTACCTCGTAATGGCATTAAAAAACATTTAAAAAATGTGCTCCTGGTAACCCGGCTGTGCATTTGCAGTATGTTTCAATGTGCATTTACCATCACTAATTTAGCATGCTCAAAAATGTAGCACAGGTGTATCACTTCTCTCATCCTTTAAAAACAAGAAATGGACAGTGACGGGGGTAAGGGGGGATACCTAGTAATTTTTTGCGTCATCATTGCATGCGGTCATCATTCTCAAAGCCACTGTTTACTTCTAAGATCACTTTAGCACAGCCCTAAAACCTGATTCAAATTCAACACAAACCTTCAAATAGGTATGTAATGACACATTATATAAACTCTTTATAGTGTTTTATTTACATTTTAGAGATTTTAGATCTCTAAAATTTTAGAGATAAGGTAATAAGTTGGACAGATCGAGTGAAAAAAAGCTATTTTCCCACATGACATTTCTCCTTCTCACTATCACACATTAGTTTCGCTTCCCCACCCGCCATTTTTAAAAAGACCCGACGGAAACTGGCAGTGTTTAGGTCATGTAATTGATTCTGTTGGAAAGGGGAGAAATGGTGCTTTACAATGGTATTGACATTACAGTTGATCTGGAAGTATTATGTTTTTGGGGCGCTAAAATAAGGGCAATTGTACGGACCAAGGTGTTGTACGAGTTTACGTGAGTTTACGTTATATATCGACGGAATTAATGAAACAAAAGGACCATTTGTGATGTTTATGGGACATATTGGAGTACCAACAAAAGAAGCTCGTCAAATGAATTGTATCTTTATTTCTGCATTTTGTGTCACGCCTGGAGGGTTGAAATATGCTTGTCAGTGTTTGTTTACTATGGTGCTATCCTCAGATAATACCATAATTTGCTTTCGCCGAAAAGCCTTTTTGAAATCTGACATGTTGGCTGGATTCACAACAAGTGTAGATTTAATTTGATATCTTGCATGTGTGATTTCATGAAAGTTAGATTTTTATAGTCATTTCACTGGCTTTTGGCTAGCGTCCCACATATCCCAGAAATGTTTTTAAATGTTCTACATTGTAGAATAATAGTAAAGACATCACAACTATGAAATAACACATATGGAATCAGTTAAGACCAAATTCTTAGCCTACTCCTTCCTCCTGGTCGGGGTGGTAAACATCCAGTCTCCCACATGCCTGCAATATGGAAGACTATGGAATGCTTCTCAAAGATGCCCTCTGGTGTTCAAACTAGCACTAACTTGCATTAACCGAAAAAATGGCTGACAATTAAATGACGTGCCACAGAATGCTGAGGCAGCCTGCAAGGTGTGCTGTAGTATGACGCAACTTTTAAAGGAGGAACCACTGTATCAATACCTCATGAGGCTTCTTCTCTTTAAGTTGAGACCTTGAAATTGACATATCTTTCATTCTCAAAACAAGGGTCTGGGCGTACTTCCAAATTTCATATACTGATAGTGAGGATTCGTTCAATCAGTGTGTGATATACCATTTTGTAGCTTTGAGTCTCTACTTTAATACAATGTAAAAAATACAATAAAAAATGTTGCTACATAAGACCGATTTGTGCCGGCCGGTCACATATACAATGCATATACAGTGCCAGTCAAAAGTTGAGACACTTACTCATTCCAGGATTTGTCTTTATTTTTACTATTTTCTACAGTGTAGAATAATAGTGAAGACATCAAAACTATGAAATAACAAATAAACAATGAAAGTTGGCCACTAATAAAGGAATCAATAGTCACTTTAAACAATGGCACTTTGAATAATGCCACTTTAGTCATGTTTACATATCTTATATTACTCATATCAGGTGTATATACTGTGTTTTAAACCATCTATTGCACCTTGCCTATGCTGCTCAGCCATCGCTCATCCGTATATTTATATGTACATATTCTCATTTATATATATGTACATAAATATATTTACGTATTCCCTTTAGATTTGAGTGTATTAGGAAGTTGTTCGGACATTGTTAGATTACTAGTTAGGTATTACTGCACTGTTGGAACTGCTAACCATCTGCTAACCATGTGTATGTGACCAATAACATTTTATATGATTTGAGAAACCAAAAAAGTGTTAAACAAATCAAATTAAATGATTGTTTCTTCAAAGTAGCCAGCCTTTGCCTTGATGACAGCTTTGCACATTCTCTCAACCTGCTTCATGAGGTAGTCACCTGGAATGCATTTTAATATACAGGTGTGCCTTGTTAAAAGTGAATTCATGAAATGTCGTTCCTTCTTAATGTGTTTGAGCCAAACAGTTGTGTATTGACAAGGTAGGGGTGGTATACAGAAGATAGCACTATTTAGTAAAATAACAAGTCCATATTATGGCACGAACAGCTCAAATAAGCAAAGAGAAATGACAGTCCATAATTACTTTAAGACATGAAGGTCAGTCAATCTGGAAAATGTCAGGAACTTTGAAAGTTTTTAAACTGCAGTTACAAAAACCATCAAGCGCTATGATGAAACTGGCTCTCATAAAGACCGGCACAGGAAAGGAAGACCCTCCTAAGTTCATTTGAGTTACCAGCCTCAGAAATTTCAGCCCAAATAAATCCTTCACAGAGTTCAAGTAACAGACACTTCTAAACATTAACTGTTCAGAGGAGACTGCGTGAATCAGTGCTTCATGGTCAAATTGCTGCTAAGAACCACTACTTAAAAGGACACCAATAAGAAGAACAGACTTGTTTGGGCCAGGAAACACAAGCAATGGACATTAGACCTGTGTCATTTAGTGTAGATGAGTCCAAATTTCAGATTTTGTGTTCCTACTGCCTTGTCTTTGTGAGACACAGAGCAGGTGAATGGATGATCTCGCATGTGTTGTTCCCACTGTGAAGCATGGGGGAGGAGGTATGATGGTGTGGGGGTGCTTTGATGGTGACACTGATTCATTTAGAATTCAAGGCACACTAACTGGCATGGCTACCACAGCATTTTGCAGTATTACGCCATCCCATTTAGTTTGCGCTTAGTGGGATTATCGTTTGTTTTTCAACAGGACAATGACCCAACACACCTCCATGCTGTGTAAGGGCTATTTGACCAAGGAGAGTGATGGAGTGCTGCATCAGATGACCTGGCCTCCACAATCATCCGACCTCAACCCAATTGAGATGGTTTGTGATGGACCGCAAGGTGAAGGAAAAGCATCCAACAAATGCTCAGTGGTTCGTCCTTTAAAAGTTGCAGCGTACTGCGGCACAGCTTGCATGGTGCTGGAGAATTCTATGCCAAGTTATTTTAAGTGTGGACCACTGGTAACATTAATGCTAGTTTGACCACCAGAGGGCATATTTGAGAATCAGATGATAGCCTTCAATAGAGGCTTTCCTAGAGTATTTAAAACCTTTTTGTAAGAATTTAGTATATGGGATTGATTAAGACATTTTGCTTAATTAATATTATGGTGTTTCCATAATAAGAAACATGAAAAACCCTCTGGGCTATTTAGCTAAAGTGTCATGCGGGCATTCGGGAGACCGGGGTTCATTTCCCTGATGGGGAGGAAGGAGTAGGCTGTCTTTGTAAATATATATTTTTTTAAAGGGCTTGCCTAGTTAAATAAAGGTTACACTAAGAGAATAACATTTCTACACCTTCATTTTCAATTTCTATTCTAACCAAATACCCAAACGGAGAATCAGTTCAAATAAAAATCTCATTGATTTACCAAGACCAGTCCCAATGTTGTCTCAGAGCAGTGCAAAACGGTGCTAAAATAGTTGTAGGCTATTGCTTCAAATCCATTTGCTTCTCTAACTTCAATATGGACTTTAAATAAATAAGACCTACCCCAATTTTAACAGCACATTACTCAACACTAGTGAGACTCATGTTGCCTACGGTAGGCCTACAGTATATCTAAACATATGATGTGACTCTCCTCCAATAATTACATATAGAGGATTGGAGGATTCTAAATTAAAACCAAAAGCCTGGGAGACCTTATGGGTCTCCCAGCTGCGGCCGATATGGGTATCGAACCTGCATCTGTAGCAAAACATTTTGCACTGCGGGAGGTGTTGGTAAAAGTATATAATTATAATTATAATGCTAATAGCCCATAATGGGATACAAAAATGTATTTACTGAAGACTATCAGAAAGATTGTTGGTACTTGATCCAAGGCCATGAATGAGTAAGTCACTTAGCTTTATGTAGGTGCCGGACTATATGACTGTCATCAACTTGATAATATATAACAATATTTTGGAGGCTATTTTGTGTTCAAAAAAATATGAGGACTGATCGGCAAAGGCCATCTGTAATCTGCTGGCATCACGGCACAACATCACTCTAATCACAGTCAGAAGACAGTTGAAGAAAGTTGTGTGGACTTATGGAAACATGTTTTATATATATTTTATTTATATAAGACATGTTTTATAAATATTTATAAATAAAAAAATTCTGAACATGAACTGTTCTGTAGTTTCGACCCAACGATTCGTCTGACAAACAAAGAACTTTGAGTCCTGCAGGCCCAGGCATGGATCAAAGCTGGCGAGACATTCAATGATGTCATCTTCACAGAGGAATCAACTGTGGCCCTTGAGCAATTTGCTCAAAATTGCTACAGAAAAAAAAGGAAGAAGGTCAAGCAAGCCGAGTCCCAACATCCGCTCAAACTCCATTTGTGGGGGGCAATTTCTCACCAGAGACCAGGCCCATATTTCATTTTTGATAGTAGGTTTAGCTATTTACAAATCAAAAGGTACATAAAATATTGTAGCCTACATCGCACGGACTGCTATGTGTTCCACAATAATTCACTGTTGCCTCCTTTTCCAGGTATCATAGCTCGAGATTTCTTTGAGGAAGAAATCCTCAAGAGATATGGTGGACCCTATGTCAGAGAGGTGTTTCTGGGACCACATCGTTTCTTTCAAGGTAGGACTCAAGCAATATTTTGTTATGTTTAGGCCTATTGACATGTATATTTCTAGTATTGTACCTAATTTTGGCTGTTAGGCTAAAAGTATTTTTCTCTTCTCCAAATGCAGACAATGACCCTAAACACACTGCCACCTGGGTTTGTGTTGCAAACTTCAATATGCTCTTCAAATAATTAAGACCTACACCCCTTTGAACAGCACATTACTCAACACTAGTGAGACTCATGTCGCCTACGGTAGGCCTACTGTATATCGAAAAATATGACGTGATTTTCCCCTAATAATTAACATATAGAGGACTGGAGGATATTTCTGTAATTCAGAGATGTTTATTCCCATAGTTCCCATAATTCGTTATGGATCCATTACTAAATACACTTCGGCATTTTGAAAGAGTATTTTTATCATTATTTTATTAACGAAAGCATGAATATGCCTTTATTAATTACATTGTTTTAGTTTGAATGTGCAGACTGGCACTAAGAACAGAACAGCGGGAACGTTTCCCTAGTCAGCGCCATTATAAGTGCAATGGCCCTTAAAGTGTTGCCAGTGTGGAGAGTCCACCCCTCCTCCCCCTATCTCGCCCTCCCTTCCCCATGGGCTAGGTCGGTCTTCTGTCCACGGGATCTGCGGCCCATCCCGTGCCCCCTGCCCTCGTGCCTTGAACCTTGCGTACTTTCAGTGGATACAGCTGGAGAACTGCAAGGCAATCCCATTGTGCGCCACTCGGGAGCAATGACCAATTTATATTGTCCAGCTAAAAGCAGGGTTAATAATATATATGTGAGAATAGCCAACGTGCTTTAATATAATTCTAAATTGAAGGAAAAAGGAAACCGCACACTGCTCTTGATAGTATCACCGATCTTTAATAAGCTTACATATCGGCCACACGGCCTTCGTCAGAGCTTTTGGGATTTTTTGAAAGTTGCACCATTATGTGGACCTAGCCCCTCCCACATCCGTTCTACACATCGAAGGGGGTTGGAGGCAAAGGAAAAATAAATAAGTGCTACCAAATATAACAATATGCATTTCATAAATATTACATTATACATAAATATTTTGTATACCTATTTTTCACTCTGCACTCTAAAAATTTTTAAGTATACACAGAAGTAAAAGACGTACCAAATATACAATGGATCCACTACGAGAGATCAACTCACTTACCACGCATTGTGCGAGTACCCTTTCATTCACACAAGAAGACACCAATAAGATTATTTTTCCTACCTCCAACATGGACAACCCAGTTCCACACTCGACTGTCGAACTCAAAATCCAACTACAGAGACTCAGAGAGAAAGAAACACGTTTGTTCCTGCATGGCACCACTCTTAGCGAATATTGCCGCAACAAGCGCATTCCAAGAGGACTGAGAATACAGAAGGAGCCTACAATAGGGAAAAATGACAAAACTTTCATTCAGCAATGGGGTGAAATACTCAACAAATGCTCGTTAGATTTAATGCTATTAACCGTGGAACGTGTCGAAGGAAGTGAAAGAAGTTGAAGTTAAGATTAGCGAACATGAGTCTATAATGAAGGAGATTTTAGGCCCTAATTTTACAGCCATAGATTATATGATCAAGCAGTCCATTGGGAAATACAGAGACTCTCTACAAGCAACAAAGATCAAGAAATACCAGCGAGACACAGAAGACTACCAGCTCAGCCGGGTGTACGCATGGGAAGGCCCAAGAACAGGAGCACGGAGAGAACAGGAGCTGATCGGGGGACACAGATACGCAGCAGCGGGAGGGTATGGAAACTTGGACACAGAGGCATCCACCGAGAGCGAATTCCCTACAGACTTTGACTCCAGCTACCATGGCACACAGTCCGTTTTTTTAGCCCGGAAGCAACAGAGGGCTCCATGAAAGAAAAGAAACGATGCAGGAGAGGCAAGCGGTCGAAGAAGAGACCAGGACCACAGGCCGTGGACACGGAGTTACAGCGGGACATGGTAATTAACCTCTCCAAAAAAGACCTTACTGACGCTCAAGTCTCAGTCTTATCTAAGGGCCTCTCTTTTGTACCTACATGTACAGATAAACCATTCGATATGAAAGTAGATCTGTTTAAATTCTTTCACAATATTAAACTTAAGCATGTGTTTTCGCAAAACATTGATTTGGGCCTAGAAACAGATCATAGAACTGGTACCCATTTTACGCCCAAAAGCTAATTCTGTCCCATGGTTAACAACTCGATTAATACCTATTGTAGGTTAGTTGAACAGGAAGCCGTGTCAGTATATACGAGACAAACAAACCATATTCAGAAGAATCTCACTAGAACAGAAGAACTGGCACTCAATGAATTAATGAAAGATACATCTTTGGTTATAAAATCTGCAGACAAGGGCGGTGCTGTGGTTGTTTTAGACTCTGAAAAATATAAAGAAGAAATTCAGAAACAACTCAGCAATGAACGTTTCTATAGAAAACTGAGTGTTGATCCCACACAGGTGTTCCAAAGGGATATATGCTCGAATCTGTAGCAAGCCCTATTAAATAACCTGATCTCAAAACCTGAATATGAATATCTTTGCTGCAAATGTGCCATACGTCCATGCATATATATTTTACCGAAATGACACAAACCTAAAACACAACAAGGCAACTATCAAGGCAGACCAGTGGTTGCAGGAATAGGCTCAATGCTAGAGCCTTTGTCGAACTTTGTAGACTCTTTTATTAAATCTCATGTGCAATCATTGCCATCATATGTAAAAGACTCTATAGACTTTATAAACAAGATCTCACCAATAACGGGTTTAAAAGAAGATTTGGTCACATTAGATGTCGAGAGTCTATATACCAGCATTCCCCATGTGGGGGGGATTGCAGCACTAGCACACTATTTGGGAGACAGAGATACTAATGAATATCCACCAACAAACTTCATTTTAGAATTGGCTGAATATGTTTTGACGTACAACTATTTCAGGTTTGATGATGAATACTACCTCCAAACGAATGGAACATCGATGGCCTCTACATTCGCTCCGAGTTATGCTAACCTTTATATGGGTCTTTTTGAACAACGTTTTGTTAATAATGTAAACGAGAACCCATTTTTGAATAAAGTCCTGAAGTGGTATCGATATATTGACGACATTCTTTGTATATGGGAAGGAACTGAAAAAGAATTGTCAGATTTTATGGCACTACTCAATGACACAGACTCTAATCTCAAATTCACTATTGAACGTGACACTCAACGTGTTCATTATCTCGATATGTGGATTGAGAAATCAAATGGAACCCTATTTACAGAAAAGAAACGGACAAAAACACTCTATTACAGAGTGACAGCTTCCATCCTGAACCATTAAAAAGAGGACTTCCAAGAAGCCAGTTTTTTAGACTGCGCCGTATATGCCACTCCACGGAGGATTATCTAGAAAAAGCAGCGGAGATGCGCATGAGGTTTCTAAGAAGAGGCTATTCCTCACAATGTGTGGATGAAGATCATAATTTGGCATTGGAAAACACACGAGATGAACTGCTACAAAGAAGACCCGCTAAAGCCAAAGAATACTCCGTAATGTTCACAACTACATATACTTTGAATTTGCGAAAAGTGGGAGGTGTGGTCAAGAAACACTGGCATATTTTATCATCGGATCCAGCTTTGCCGGCTGAATTTAAATATCCACCACATATTGTGTATAGGAGAGGTCGCAATTTACGCGATAAATTGGTTCATGCCAACTGCCAGCCACAAAAGAAAATCAGCCAAGCCCTTTACCGCCTTCTACCAAATGGTAGCTATAAATGCAGAGGAAGAGCACAGTGCAACAATATGATAAAGTGTGAATATTTCTGCCACCCACACACAGGAAAACGGTTCCTAATAAATGACATCATTACGTGTCCACCACCCATGTTATTTACATTATTAAATGTCCATGTGGGCTCTGTTATGTCGGTAAAACCACCCGCTCTCTCAAACAGAGAATTAGTGAACATAAAAGTTCAATCAGGAGAAATGACAGGGATTATCCAGTCGCTGTACATTTCAATGACCTGAAGCATGACATTTCCACCTTTAGATTCTGTGGCATAGAGAAAGTTAAGATATCAGATAGGGGAGGAGATATTAATAATACTCTGAGTAAAAGAGAATGTTTTTGAATTTTCACCCTCCAGACATTATTTCCTAAAGGACTTAATGATGAAATGCCTATGTATGTTATGTTGTGAATTTGAACATGAAATATGTGTCTCTTGTAGATTATTCTGACGTTTTTCGTATGATGTACCCTATGACTAATAAAAACTTGCTATGTCCTTATTGAGATTTTACAGACGTGTTTAATACACCTTATTTATACACTTTTGTAATATTTATGAAATGCATATTGTTATATTTGGTAGCACTTATTTATTTTTCCTTTGCCTCCAACCCCCTTCGATGTGTAGAATGGATGTGGGAGGGGCTAGGTCCACATAATGGTGCAACTTTCAAAAAAATCCCAAAAGCTCTGACGAAGGCCGTGTGGCCGATACATAAGCTTATTAAAGATCGGTGATACTATCAAGAGCAGTGTGCGGTTTCCTTTTTCCTTCATCTTGTTCAATTGTAGCTATGCACCTGCAAATTAGATTGCTCAGATGTACGAGTGCCTTTTGAATTTTATATAATTCTAAATTTAAAATAATCACTTTGTTTAAAACAACAATATTTTGGGGACAATTTTATTTTCAACTAACATAAAATGAGCAAAGGAAAAAAGGCCATTCTTGATCATGGGGTGAGACATTGTTACTAATTTGTAAATCAAGTCAGTTTGTTATTTAGAAGTATTTATTTCTGTTTTTAGAGCGAGAGAAACCGAAAACCTACAGTCATCTCTTGGATCTTGTTGGTTCCACTTTTCTGGGCTCCGTTATTTACTTAACAAATAAGGAACACTCAAAATGTGAACTAATAAATCATAACAATTTTACGCAAAATACAGCTGTAGACAGAACTCAAAGATCAAACATCAGACATACAACTGGTGTCTGTCCTGAGTTCTGCCCCGAACAAAAGAAAGACAGCATCTTAAATACCCGAGATCCCACTTTATCCTATATCAAACCCTGCATGTGCAGCTAAAATAACAAGTTATTATTAACACAAGGTTTCTGAGAACCTGTCTCAGCGGTATGCAAATCTGCCCTTGTTACAGAGAAAAACAGAAGCTGTCTCTCTGTGTCTCGCTATCACCCTCAGTCCCCTTTCTCACCTTTTCTCACAGACTCCAGGCTGTGGGTTTTGGCGGAGAGCTAAACACAGACAGAGGCCTCAATATTCAGCTATACAGTGAGTATAAGTACAATGTAAGCAATGTAAGCAAATTAATGTAAGCAAATTAATGTATGTAAGCAAATTAATAACAACATAATCAATGGTGGGGTTCTTTAGAAGACCTCCAAAATTAACCGTAACCCTACAGTCTCCCAGTCGAGGCCAGCACTGGTATTGAATCAGCATTTGTAGCAACACAGCTTGCACTGCAGTAAGACCAAACTAATCCTAACAAAATAAAATAATAGAAACCTTAGTGAAACAACAGTTTTAGTAAGTAATACTGAAGTCGTGCACAATTATCCGTTTCTATTTAGGTTTATGTCACCCATTTATTGTCAGTTAGAGACACAGTAGGACCCAAAAGCATAATCAGTGCTCTAACCCCCCCCCTTGCGCTGGTCTGGAGCAATGAAACTGTGATGCAGGGTACCGTACTAAACCACAAGTTACCTCTAAATCCCGCAGCATAATTGCAAAACTTGTAGTGGAGCAACCACGTATGTGGGAACTCCTTCAAAACTGTTGGAAAAGCATTCCAGGTGAATCTGGTTGAGAGAACGCCAAGAGTGTGAAAAGTTGTCATCATGGCAAAGGGTGGCTACTTTGAAGAACCTAAAAAACATGAGCTGGTGCACACCCAGAAAAACGTGTTCGTGTGAAGGTGCTGACTAACGGCGAATAAACTATGACCTATCAAAATAGAGTGGCACACTCCATATATAAACGGGCAGTAATTTTGGGGGTATTTACCTTCCAGGTGTAGCTGGTTGAGAGAATGCCAAGTTTGTGCAAAGCTGTCAAGGCAAAGGGTGGCTACTTTGAAGAGTCTAAAATGTCAAATATATTTCATAGTTTTGATGTCTTCACTATTATTATATACTCTCTACTATTAGAAAGCCGGATCAACTAAGAATACCTAAGAGTGAATTAAACTATTTTGAAAACTTAATTAAGGGAATTAACTGGAATGATCTCTTGTCCTATACAGACGTGGAATCTGATAGTCATGTTTTTCTATCCACAATGCAGACTACAATAAATGGTTTCCTAAAGAAAATCAAATCCAAACCTGGCCAAAAGAGCACTCTTCCTTGGCTAATATCGAGAAATCTGGAAATTGATGAAAGAACGAGATTATGCTCTAAAAATAGCCCTAAGATCCAAATTGGAGCGTGACAGAAGTAGGTTTACCACGTTGAGAAGTAAGGTGATGAAAGAAATCAGACAGGCCAAGACAAACTTTTTTACTAACATAATTGGTGAAGCAAAGGGAAATTCTAAATTGATTTGGGAGAATCTAAAAAAGTTAACAGGAAAGACCATAGTAACACTGCAAAAAGACTAGAAATCATGGTGAATAACAATCTAACACAGGATGCAGTCGAAATAGCAAGAGCCTTCAATTCCTACTTTATTGACTCTGTCAGGGTACTGACACAGAACCCCTCCACTGGTTTCTTGGGCTCAGTGCTAGAGAATGACGCACAACCTGTCTTCATCATAAGTGAGGTTTCTGAGCCTAAGGTTAACAAGGTGATTAGCTTACTAAAGAACTCTAAAGCCAAATATGTGTTTGGGCTGGACTCTACCTTTCTTAAAAACTACAAAGAGTCACTCAATGGCCCCATTACTAAGGTCACCAACACATCTATTGGTCTCGGGGTGTTTCCAAGGGTATGGAAGTCGACCATAATAATGGCCATCTTTAGATCGGGCGACGCTGCTGACGTGAGTAACTACAGGCCCATTAGTACCTTTGGTGTCAGAGGTTGTTGAAAAGTGTGTAGCAGAACAACTGATTGCCCACCTCAACAACAGCCCCTTCACATTCGCCTCCATGCAGTTTGGCTTTTCAGAGCGAAACACTCCAAAGAAACGGCCAACTGCTTTCTTCTATAAAATGTGGAAGTCCAAGATGGAAAAAGGGGGCGTTGTTGGGGCTGTGTTTCTGGACGTAAGGAAGGCTTTTGATACTGTTAACCATGAGATTCTCATCACACAATTGTCCATGTTCAACCTTTCCCCCGATGCCTTGAGGTGGATGAAATCTTAACTTGAAGGCAGAACTCAGTGTGTCAGAGTGAGCAATGAGCTGTCGCCCACTCTTAGCTATGATGAGGGCGTGCCCCAAGGGTCAATACTGGGGCCCCTCCTCTTCAGCCTGTACATTAATGATCTGCCTTCTGTCTGTACTGGGTCTGAAGTTCAAATGTATGCAGATAATACAGTGATATATGTGCATGCAAAGAGCAAACAACAAGCTGCACAAGAACTCACTACTATAATGTTCCAGGTTACAAAGTGGCTCAGTGACTCGTGTTTGCATCTCAATGTGAAAAAAAACTGTTTGCATGTTCTTTACAAAGAGGGCAACAGATGCTACTGAACCAGATGTCTATGTGTCAGGGGAGAAGCTCCAGGTGGTATCTGATTTTAAGTAGCTTGGCATCATACTTGATTCCAACCTCTCTTTTAAAAAGCATGTGAAAAGGTCATTCAGATTCAACCTAGCTCATTTCCGATTTATACGAAAGTGGTTGACTACAGAGGTAGCAAAACTATACTTCAAATATATGATACTCCCCCACTTAACATACTGCTCGACTAATTGGGCCCAAGCTTGCTGTAAAACATTAAAACCTATTCAGTCTGTCTTCAAACAGGCTCTCAAAGTGCTTGATAGGAAGCTCAATAGCATCATCACTGTTACATCCTCAGAAAGCATGAGCTCCTGAGTTGGGAAAATCTTGTGCATACACGGAAGCATGTCTTGTATTCAATAAATGGCCTGGCTCCCCCTCTACTCAGTATTTTTGTTAAACAGAAAACCCAAACATATGGCAGCAGATCCACAAGTTCCGCCATGAGAGGTGACTGTATAGTTCCCTTAAGAAAAAGCACATTTAGTAAATCCGCTTTCTGTGTGAGACCTTCCCATGTCTGGAATACACTGCCATCAGACACACATAACTGCACCACCTATCACACTTTCACAAAATGTATGAATACATGGCTAAAGGTCAATCAGATTTGTGATCATAATCCCTAGCTGTGTATTGCCGCTTTCCATGTTGTCTGCTGTCTGTAGCTTGTGAGGTGTGGAAACACTTTGTTGCTTTTTGAATTTTGTCTTGCTGCTTTTTGTTCTATGTTTCTCTGTCTGTATGCTACGTCTTGCTTGTCCTATGTTGCTCTGTCTGTATGCTATGTCTTGCTTGTCCTATGTTGCTCTGCGTGTGCTCACTGCTCAATGATTGTGTATATTGTAATTGTTTTTAATAACCTGCCCAGGGACTGCGGTTGAAAATTTGCCGGCTGGTGAAAAGCGACACTTTTACTGAATCGTTGATTAATGTACTGAATCGTTGATTATTCTGTCCCTGTAAAAATAAAATAAACTCAACTCAACTCAATAATGTAGAAAATAGTAAAAAATAAAGAAAAACCCTTGAAGGAGTAGGTGTCCAAACGTTTGACTGGTACTTTACATTTAGCGCAATTAATTGGTTGGTTGTGTGTGTGTATGTGTGTGTGTGTGTGTGTGTGTGTGTGTGTGTGTGTGTGTGTGGCACAATGAGCCTGTCATATCGGATGTATGCAATGTCCCCACACACTCTGGCAGCTTTCATGGCTGGGATCAGTTATTTCCTCTTTTGGCGCACAGCTTATGGATAGACCTCGTTGACAAAGAAATACATCCCTCCTGTCGATGAGAATGGGGGCGTGCTCGGGTTTCCTTTTCCTGTAGTCCACAATCATCTGCTTTGTCTTGATCACATTGAGGGAGAGGTTGTTGTCCTGGCACCACACTGCCAGGTCTCTGATCTCCTCCCTATAGGCTGTCTCATCATTTTCAGTATTCAGGCCTACCACTGTTAAATCATCAGCAAACTTGATGATGGTGTTGGAGTCATGGGTGGCCACAAAGTAGATGTTCTAACAGACTTGCCAAAACTAGTTTCTTAACAAGACATTTGTGGAGTGGTTGAAAAACGAGTTTTAATGACTCCAACCTAAGTGTATGTAAACTTCTGACTTCAACTGTATAAGATAGAATATATGTTTACAAGGCTACCAGACCTTCATCTCCGATATCTCCATCTCTTTCTCCTGCAAATGACAGGAATGAGGGCCTCGTCGGGTGTCTGAAGTTAAATCCTTCCTGTCTGACTCATTGAAGAAAAAGTATTCCTCCAGTACGGGGTGAGTAATTGCTGTCATGATATCTAGAAAATCTTTTCGGTCATAAGACACGGTGGCAGAAACTTTACATACAAAACGCTAAAATAGCACAATTGATTACGGGATCATAAAACGGCAGTCATCTCCTTAGGCGCAATTCCTGTGGTCTGTCTTCAAATTCTCTGAGTTCATTTCCCTCACTTTGTCCTCAGACTCCATCCAGGTCTCATGTTCTACAATTCCATCCACAACCAAGTTGTTCCGCCTTGATTGTCCCTCCATTGACTTTGTTATCAAGGATTCACACACAGAACTGATGTCCTCTCTCAATGACTCACAGATTGCTGTCATCCTGCGTTCTCCTTTTTCAACGCATCAAGCTGACCCTGGGAGAACTGTAAACTGTTCTTCAGGTCCTGGACCAGTCTGGTCCTGGAACTCGCACCCCTTTTTCCACATTTTGTTGTGTTACAGCCTGAATTTAAAATGTATTAAATTGTTGCGGAAAGACTGATACGTGTTTGATAGTGTCTTGGTGCTGTATTGTTTGTCCTGTTTGTTTGTTAATGTTATCCCTACCCCTTTGTGTTTTTTGTAATAAATCATTTAAAATAAATGTAAAAAATTCACTGGTTTACACACAATACCCCATAATGTAGGTTTAATTATGTTTTTGAAATTTTTACAAATTAATAAAATTAAAAAAAGCTGAAGTGTCTTGAGTCAATAAGTATTCAATCCCTGTGTTGTGGTAGTTCAGGAGTAAAAACGTGCTCATCAAGTTGCATAATAATGACATTTAAAAATGTTCAACTAGCCTATGTCAGCTAATGTTTTTTTATTTCGGTTTCTTAGCCCATTGTCACGGCAACCTCCACTCATGTGTTCGACATCATCAGTCTGATAATCACCGGCCCTAGCAACCATCATTAACTGCACCTGTTATCCAGATGTTCCCCATCATTACACACACCTGGACATCAATATTTCCTTGATTACTCTCCCTTTATTTAGCCATCAGTCACTAGGCAGCATTGTTTTGAGTCACATTCTGTACACTTGTTTTTTTGTTTAACTGCATTTATTTATTATTAAACTCACCTTCTGCACCTGCTTCCTGACTCCCGGCATATGTGTAAATAGAATACTACTTCCACATATGGAAGCAGCAGAAGATAAAACCATCTTCCAGACCGTCAATGAACAGAGTCATCTACTCCACCAACACCACGACCAGCTGGCGCAACTGGGTACGGCTATGAAGGAGGTCCTTTGCGTTCTCCACTGCCTCGACACCACCAGAGACGATCTTCATACCACTATCAGAGGGCCTCCTACCACGGGTTGTCAGTGAGCCAGTCCCCCAGCCTACCCAGCAGTCCGCCCAGGTCAGCAATGCCCGACAGTTTTTTTCCAGAGAAGTGGTACTGTGTTGAAACGATGGTACTCTGTTGAAACGCTGTGGCTTCCTACTCCTGTGCTCCTTCTATTTCGCCCATCAAACGGGAGCCCCCACCACCGAGAGGTCCAAGGTTGGCCCTGTCATTTCCCTGCTGTACGGGAGGGCATTGGAGTGGGCTACGGCTGTCTGGAAGAGAGGAGAGGAAGCTCTTTTCAGGGCGGTCTTCGACCATCCACCAGAGAAGTAGGTAAGTGACTTCAACTCTATCAGGGTGCCCAGACCGCTGCGGAGTATGCCCTCACCTTTACCTGTGACAGTCTACAGCAGATGGAATGAGCCGGCATTCCACACCCTATTCCAGAGTAAAGAGGTCCAGAGTTGACGTATCGGGATGTACTTTCCTTGGACGTCCTCATCGCGATGGCCATCCATCTGGATAACATTCTTCAGGAGAGCCGGTGCCCACCTCACCACTCGTTTCACTCCTTTGGCCATCCTGAGGCAGAGCCTAAACCCATGGAGATAGCATCCACACCTCCCCACTGCAGAACGGCGTCGCCGGAGACAACTGGGGCTCTACCCTATTTTGGCCAGGAAGGACACCAGCTTCAGCGATGTCTGGTGCATCCATGAGAGCTGAGGGGCGGCCCGGTCAACATCCGTCTTCCGGCAAAGGCGTGGGCACGCCAACATTTTTCCGCCTAAACGTTCCTGATTTCCAGTTGACTGGTTGGCTGTCCCTCAAATTGATTCTACCTCTCTAGTGAATTCTGGTGCTGAATTTCATCAACCAGGCACTCATCTCCTTGTACTCACTCGCCTCTTCTCTTCCCATCCATGGCCTGTATAATAAACCAGTGGGATCTGGCATTATCACACACGTCACATAACCACTCACCTTCACCGTGGGATCCATGCACCAGGAGAGCCTTTCCTTCCTCATCATCACCACACCAGTGCACAACGTCATCCTCTGCATCCTGTGGCTCCAAAGTCATGACACCACCATCTCCTGGTCGAGGATGGAAATCACTGACGGCACCCGGATGCCGAAGAACCAGCTTTCCCTTGCCCAGCGGTTCCACGTTGGTTGAGAGTCCTGTGGTTGCCCGCCATCCAAGAGGTGTACCAGGATCTACGGGAGGGGTTCTCCAAGACCCAAGCCACCGGTCTCCTTCCTCATCGCCCCAGGGACTGTGCCATCGACATGCTAGAAGGCTATGAGCAGCTGTGTCTACCCTCTGGAGGAGTATATCCAGTAGCATTTCCAACAGGGCTCATCCACCTCTCCTGCATCGGCAGGCTTCTTCTTCATGACTAAGAAGGATGAGGGTCTGCGCCCCTGCATTGATTACAGAGGTCTCAATTCCAACACCACTAAGTATCCCTACCCTTTCCCGCCATTGAACAGCTCTGCGGGGCCTGCTTTTTTTATGAAGCTAGACCTGCGGAGTGCCTACAAGCTTTTTCGCATCCGCGAGGGGGATGAGTGGAAAACGGCCTACAGCATGACGTCTGGGTACTACGAGTACTTGTGGATGCCTTTTGGACTAGCAAATGCTACGTCAGTGTTTCAGGCATTGATGATGAGGTGTTCCAGTACATGATCGGGTGCCAGATGGTTGTGTATATCGACAACATCCTGGTTTACTTGGCCACCCTGAGGCCACATCACTCAAGTCCGAGTAGTCCTGAGACGCCTCCTGGATAAACACCTTTATATTAAAGTGGAGAAGTGCCAGTTCCATCAGGTTTATGTCTCCTTCTTGGGGTACTGGATCAGCCTGCAGGGGATGAGTATGGATGAAAGGAAGGTCGAAGCAGTCAGGTCATGGACAGTCCCAACCACCATAAAGGGGCTCCTAAGGTGTCTGTGGTTTTCCAACTTCTCCCGCCGCTTCAGCTCTATTGCCTCTCCTTTTACTTCTCCTCAAGGGTAGTCCTCGTAAGTTGGTGTGGAGTCCTGCAACCAATGAGGCCTTCCGCCTGCTGATGGGTCGTTTCACCTCCACCCCATTGCTGAAACACCCAGATCCTACACTGCCCTTTGTGGTGGAGGTGGACGCTAGAGAAGTGGGCGTGGGAGTCACCTGTCCCAACGCCAAGGTAACCCAGAGAAATTGTATCCATGTGCATACTTCTCAAAAGAAACTGTCTCCTGCCGAGAGGATCTATGATTGACGATCGGGAGCTACTGGCGGTCAAGTTGGCAGAGGAGTTGAGACACTGAATGGAGGGCAACAAGGAGCCATTCTTCGTCTTCAGCGAGGCGGCTGAATCTGCGGCAAGCAAACTGGGCTCTTTTCTTCACTAGATTCAACTTCACCCTGTCACCCAGGTTCTAAGAACATCAAAGCCAATGCCCTCTCCTGTCTGCACAATTTGGGAGAGTTTCAGATCCTGATCCTCATTCCACCCTCTGGAAAAATGTATCATGTGCTCTGGGACAAAAACGTGGACAGCTGCCAGGCTCTGCAGAGGGAACTCACACCTGCTACAGTGTTTGCTCCACTAAAGGTTTTCTGATTTTGCTGCGGGATTTAGAGGTAATTTGTGGTTAGGTACGGTACCCTGCGTCACCACTTCATTGCTCCAGACCAGTGCAAGGGGGAGCACTGATTATGTGTCACGTTTGCTCCCTCTCCGGCCTCTAGGTTACTGTGCTGCTCGTTATGGCGCACACCTGTCACCATCGTTACAAGCACCTGCGCGTCACTCACCTGGTCTCCATCACTTCCTTGATTGCCTGCCCTATATATGTCCCTCCCTTTGACTCCTTCCGCAGGCGTCATTGTTTCTGTTTCCTGTCTGTGTGCTGTCAGTGTTTCTTGTTTTGTATTATGCTCCATTTATTTTATCAAAAACACTCACTCCCTGAACTTGCTTCCCGACTGTCAGCGCACATCGTTACATTATGGGTCCTACTGTGACTCTAACTGACAATGAATGGGCGACATAAACCTAAATTGAAACTGATAATTGTGCACGACTTCAATATTAGAATAAAGTGACGGCAACGAGAGAGATGGTCGTCTCGCTTGGCCTTCTTAGGAAACGTAAGTATTTTCTTTTTTTTATGTATTATTTCTTACATTTTTACCCCAGGAAATCTTAAGTCTTA
This sequence comes from Oncorhynchus kisutch, assembly GCF_002021735.2. NCBI lineage: Eukaryota > Metazoa > Chordata > Actinopteri > Salmoniformes > Salmonidae > Oncorhynchus > Oncorhynchus kisutch. The sequence continues at coordinate 32,882,831 of NC_034175.2, read as the reverse complement.
TTACCTACAGCAGGGAAGAACTATTGGATATAAGAGCTACGTCAACTTACCAGAAATACGACTTTCCCGAAGCGGATCCTCCCTTCGGACCACTACAACCCAGGACAATGGATCTAATCCCCGCAGCTGACCGAAAACAACAGTGACGCAGAAGGGGCAGACGGAGCGGTCTTCTGGTCAAGCTTTGTATAAATGGGCACGTTGCTCACCGCTCTTGAATATACTACTCCCCAATGTCCAGTCTCTTGACAACAAAGTAGATGAAATCCGAGCAAGGGTTGCCTTCTAGAGACAGAGATTGTAACATTCTTTGTTTTACTGTAACATTCTCTGTTTTACGGAAACATGGCTATCTCGGGATATGTTGTTGGAATCGGTCCAGCCACAGGGCTTCTCCATGCATCACGCCAACAGATAAACACCTCTCTGGGAAGAGGAAGTGCAGGGGTGTATGCTTCATGATTAACAACTCATGGTGTGATCATAACACACAGGAACTCAAGTCCTTCTGCTCACCCAATCTATAATTCTACCTACCAAGATAATTCCCATCAGTTATAGTTACAGCTCTGTACATCACACCTCGAAGGCCCTCAAGGAACTTCACTAGATTCTATCAACTGGAAACTACACTGCTCAAAAAAATAAAGGGAACACTTAAACAACACAATGTAACTACAAGTCAATCACACTTCTGTAAAATCAAACTGTCCACTTAGGAAGCAACACTGATTGACAATACATTTCACATGCTGTTGTGCAAATGGAATAGACAACAGGTGGAAATTATAGGCAATTAGCAAGACACCCCCAGTAAAGGAGTGGTTCTGCAGGTGATAACCACAGACAACTTCTCAGTTCCTATGCTTCCTGGCTGATGTTTTGGTCACTTTTGAATGCTGGTTGTGCTTTCACAACCCAACAGCAGGACCGCTACCTCCGCCTTTGTGCAAGGAGGAGCAGGAGGAGCACTGCCAGAGCCCTGCAAAGTGACCTCCAGCAGGCCACAAATGTGCATGTGTCTGCTCAAACGGTCAGAAACAGACTCCATGAGGGTGGTATGAGGGCCCGACGTCCCCAGGTGGGGGTTGTGCTTACAGCCCAACATCGTGCAGGACGTTTGGCATTTGCCAGAGAACACCAAGATTGGCAAATTCGCCACTGGCGCCAGGTGCTCTTCACAGATGAAAGCAGGTTCACACTGAGCGCATGTGACAGACGTGACAGTCTGGAGACGCTGTGGAGAACATTCTGCTGCCTGCAACATCCTCCAGCATGACCGGTTTTGCGGTGGGTCAGTCATGGTGTATGGTGGCATTTATTTGGGGGGCCGCACAGCCCTCCATGTGCTCGCCAGAGGTAGCCTGACGGCCATTAGGTTCCAAGATGGAATCCTCAGACCCCTTGTGAGACCATATTCTGGTGCGGTTGGCCCTGGGTTCCTCCTAATGCAAGACAATGCTAGACCTCATGTGGCTGGAGCGTGTCAGCAGTTCCTGCAAGAGGAAGGCATTGATGCTATGGACTGGCCCGCCTGTTCCCCAGACCTGAATCCAATTGTGCACATCTGGGACATCATGTCTCGTTCCATCCACCAACAGACTGTTGCACCACAGACTGTCCAGGAGTTGGCGGATGCTTTAGTCCAGGTCTGGGAGGAGATCCCTCAGGAGACCATCCGCCACCTCATCAGGAGCATGCCCAGGCATTGTAGGGAGGTCATACAGGCACGTGGAGGCCACACACACTACTGAGCCTCATTTGGACTTATTTTAAGGACATTACATCAAAGTTGGATCAGCCTATAGTTTGGTTTTCCACTTTAATTTTGAGTGTGACTCCAAATCCAGACCTCCATGGGTTGATAAATTTGATTTCCATTGATAATTTTTGTGTGATTTTGTTGTCAGCACATTCAACTATGTAAAGAAAAAATGATTTAATAAGAATATTTCATTCATTCAGATCTAGGATGTGTTATTTTAGTGTTACCTTTATTTTTTTGAGCAGTGTATATACCCGGAGGCTGCATTTATTGTAACTGGGGATTTTAACAACGCAAATTTGAGATCAATGTTACCTAAATTTTATCAGCATGTCGATTGCACAACACATAGGGCTAATAATCTTGACCACTGCTACTCTACCTTCCTCGATACATACAAAGCCCTCCCCCACCCTCCCTTCAACAAATCCGACCACAACGTCATCCTGCTCATCCCCGCTTATAGGCAGAAACTCAAACAGGATGTACCAGTGACGAGAACCATTCAACGCTGGCTGACCAATCGGAAGCCACGCTCCAAGATTGTTTTGATCACAGGGACTGGAATATGTTCTGTTCAGCCTCTGAGAATGAACATTGATCGATAAGCTGACTCGTTGAGTTCGTTTATAAATAAGTGCATTGGAGATGTCGTACCCACTGTGACTATTAAAACTTAACCTAACCAGAAACTGTTGACAGATGGCAGAATTTAAGAAAAACTTTAAGCGCGATCCACTTCATTTTACCATGGTAAGAGTTCTGATAATATGGCTAAATATAAACAGTGTAGTTATTCCCTCCGCAAGCAATCAAACAAGCGAAAAGCCGGTACAGGGACAAGGTGGAGTCGCAATTAAATGGCTCAGACACAAGACGTATGTGGCAGGGTCTACAGGAAATCACGGACTACAAAAACAGCCACGTCATGGATACCGATAAACACCTTCTTTTCCCGCTTTGAGGATAATACAGTGCCACCGTCGTGGTTAGCTAACAAAGACTACGCCCCCTTCTTCTCAGTGGCTGACGTGAGTAAAACATTTAAACATGTTAACCCACACAAGGCTGCTGGCCCAGACAGCATCCCGAGCCTCATCCTCAGAGCATGTGCAAGCCAGATGACTGGTGTGTTTACAGACATATTTAATCACTCCCTATCCCAGTCTGTTGTCCCCATATGCTTTATGGTGGGCTTGGGATGGGCCACAGAGCCGTGCACAGAAGACAGACCTAGCCCATGGGGAAGGGATGAGGGGGAGGGGGGTGGACCTCACTGGCAACACTTTAAGGGACATTGCACATGTAATGGCGCTGACTAGGGGTACGTTCCCGCTGTTCTGTTCTTAGTGCCAGTCTGCATGTTCAAACTAAAACAATGTAACTAATAATGGCATCTTTATGCTTTCGTTAATAAAATAATGATAAAGAAATACTCTTTCAAATGCAGATGTTTATTTAGTTATGAATCCATAACGAATTACCATGGGAATAAATATCACTGAATTACACAAATATCCTTGTAACGCCCGGGGTGTAGTGGGGAAGAAGTCTGGCACAGGAAGCAGAGAGTTCAGGGTAGTGCTTACTTTTAATGCACCACAACGGTGAACAGACACCAACCAAAACAAATGCCCCAAACACGGGGGACTTAAACAGTCCAGCAAAAAACCCAAACACACGGACAACCATGACATACAGCCGTGTACACATGTACATCAAAATAATCCTGCACAACTAGCAGGCGAGCCGGCTGGTAAATAAAAGCCCAACCAATCAGCCCAAACTAAACACAGGTGAAACCAATAAACAGAAAGAGGGAAAAAAGGGATCAGTGGCAGCTAGTAGGCCAGTGACAACGACCACCTTCGGTAGGAGCCGTGACAATCCTCTATGTAATTAATTAATTTGATATACCGTAGACATGAGTCTCACTAGTGTTGAGTAATGTGCTGTTAAAAGTGATCTAGGTCTTATTGACCATTTAAAGAGCATATTGAAGTTAGAAGCAATTGGATTTTAAGCAATTGCCTGCAACTTTATTAGCACAGTTTTGCGCTGCTCTGACAATGATGAGGACTGGTCTTGAAAAATCAATGAGAAACCTAGAGGGTTTTTAATTTTTCTTGAAATAGAAACACCATTATATTAATACAATTAATTAAGCAAAATGTCTTAATCAGTCCCATATACTATGTTCTTCAAAAAAAGGTTTTCATTCCTCTAGGTCAGCCACTATTGAAGGCTACGAAATGCTTCTCAAAGATGCCCTCTGGTGCTGCAACTAGCATTAAAGGTACCAGTTGTTCACACTTAAATAGCGTGCCATAGAAGGCTGCGGCACCATGCAAGCTGCATGGCAGTACACTGCATCTTTTAAAGGACAAACCACTGTACCTGCCCTCCTTGTGCAGTCCCTATTATGAATTTGTTCTAGTAATATTATTTGACTGTGGCGCTATGCTATTCAGTGTTGCTGATGACAATTTTCCCGGATCCGGTATGGTTGGTTCAGAGAGGTTAACATAAATCTTCAATAATGTTCCAACCGGAGTATTTCTTTGTCTTTTTAATTGCAATGGAAAGCAGGTCGCTCTCACGTGAGCGAGCGTGATAAGCTCATGCCACTCTGCAGACCCCTTACTCAATCAGCTCTCATTCCCCCCTCCTTCACGTTAGAAGCCTCAAACAAGGTTCTAAAGATTGTTGACATCTGGTGGAAGCCTTAGGACGTGCAACATGACCCCGTAGACACTGTATATTCGATAGGCAATGACTTGAAAAACGCCCAACCTCAGATTTCCCACTTCCTGGTTGGATTTTTTCTCAGGTTTTTGCCTGCCACATGAGTTCTGTTTTACTCACAGACATCATTCAAACAGTTTTAGAAACTTCAGAGTCTTTTCTATCCAAATCTTCTAATAATATGCATATATTAGCAACTGGGCCTTAGTAGCAGGCAGTTTACTCTGGGCACCTTATTCATGCCCCCAGCCATAAGAGGGGGGTGGGAGCGACATCGAGACATTGTGAAAGTCCTAACTGTCCCGTGGAGGTGCTCTGGCCAGGGGGCATGGGGTAGTGTCTCTCAGGGAAGTAGACTGTCTGAGTCTGGGAATAACGGTGGTGCTCCTGACACGTGACAGTGGATCTAGCTGGGAGGGCCCAGATTGGTGGTGGTCAGGAGAGTAGCAGCGGTACTGATGCTCCCGTGGGGGCGACTGACTTGGGAGGGCCTAGAGAACACCCTCGTGATCTCTTCTCTCTTACAGAGTAGCGTCTCGTAGTCCCTCAGCAGCTCCCAACTGGTGTGGGTATGGTCACTCCCTGGAGCAGAGCTTGTAGTAGTCTTTTAGATTTGAGAGTTGCGCAAGGCCTCGCAGCTCATCTTCCTCAGGTGCATGACGGCTTCATGTAGCGGTGTGGGCTGATGTGTGTGTTGACAGGCATCTCGTGGTAAAACTAGGGCTGTTGCGGTGAATGTATTACCATTGAGTCACGTTATTCTCCTCTTATGCACTCTGGACATGCTTGGGGGAACCCAACTGGCTAACAACCGTCCCTCTAACCAGTCTGACATCAATGCAAATGCAATCGAAAATCACATCTAAAACAGTTATCAAAACAGTATCAGGCTTTAAAAACTCACCTCAATGTGATCTATCAATTTGAACAGGTTGACGACAGAGTGGAAAACATCGTCATTGTTTCAAAGCCAAACCACGAAATGGGAAGCGCTTTCTAAGGTGATGATTAATTCAAATAATTTAAGACGTTGCATTTAGAACACCCATATCCATATTAGAGATTATGCATAGGCCTGTATACATCATGAACCCAAGCCCCCCCAAAAAACCTGAATTAAAATAATGATTGTGCCATTATACAATACATAGCCTACCACAAATAATGCACAGCAGAATAACAAAAAACTTTGGCATATAATTGGTCTAGCCTATACTCCATAATTAGAATAAGTTTAATTTTCGCCTTTGAGTGTGGACTGTATTATTATGCAGTCCACACTCAGTCTGCGAGAGAACGTATAGGCCTAAGCAATGATATTGGTTCGTTGATGCTGCTTAGAGAGTTAGCCTACAATTATAGTGAATTTGTATTTGATTTTGAATAGCGAAGTAAGAATTTTTTATATTTTCATAATTACTAGGCTGACACATTAATGCTACAGAATCTCACCACCAATATTTTTTTGTGGAAACATGTTACTATCGATTTTCCCGAACAGATTTGGTTGCAGGAACATGGTTGGAGAGCCCATGGCATACAGAGTTTTGGCGGAATATCACCTGTCGCACAGCGAGAGGCTGAATGCTCCTCAAAAGTGTTTGATGCATGAAATAAATGTTCTCATAAGCCCAGACGTTACTCTGTAACGGCTGTCGTCTGTGGAAGAAGGAGAGGACCAAAGCGCAATGTGGATAGTATTCATCTTTTTAATTAGAAACTGAACACTTCAAAAATACAAAAAAACAAAGTGACAACCAAAACAGTTCTATCTGGTGCAGACACATAAATACTGAAAATAACCACCCACAAAACACAAAGGAAAACAGGCTACCTAAATATGGTTCTCAATCAGGGACAATGATAGACAGCTGCCTCTGATTGAGAACCATATCAGGCCAAACACAGAAATAGAAAATATAGAAAAACTAACATAGACTGCCCACCCCAACTCACGCCCTGACCATACTAAATAAAGACAAAACAAAGGAATAAAGGTCAGAACGTGACAACTACATACAATCCGTGTGAAAGCAGAGTTTTGATTGTTGCCATTAAAAAAAAGAGTCTCCCAGCTGCTACTATATTTATTTCTCAGCTGCTAATATTAAGCTCATGCTCCTCTATAAAAACAGAGAAGCCTACCTGGCATGTTTGAAAAATTAACTGCGGGAAAGCTGCCTCCATTAACTATTCAAGTGCATACTCCATTCGAGTGAATACAGATTACATGTATTTTTCCCCTGACCCCTTTCCTGCACTTTTTATCAAATGGACCATTCTGATCTAATTTTCCATATTAGTAAAAACATATGAAATTGAGAAAAGTCTGATGGGTGAAAATAAGAACAGCTTGTGCAGCCTGAGGCAAGGAACAGAGCGCAAGCTTTTTAGACTTTTTCAAATATTCAACAGCCTAATGTCAAGTTTTGATTTTTAAAACATTCTAGGGTTTGTATTTTTTTGGCCAAATAAACTCTAAATCTAGCGTATGGAACCTGTTTCAAATTATCACTTTTACGCTCAACATAGCCACTTCATATGCACACTTGCACCGGAATGGGAAAAATGTCCTTTACATTTTATTCAGCTAAGTTCAATTATATTCTTCTTACTATAAAAACATAATATAAAATAATGGCATGGGACTAATAAGCATATCTTTTCTGCTAAACGAACTAGCCTACAGCCTATGGCATGGCGCATAAAGTAGGTTCATTTGGTTCTTCTTCATATTATGTTCCCTGTCCAGCTTTATTTTAATTGCATCTTAGGAAGGCATAATAAAGCAATCATATGGGCTTCATAAGCACTACATGAATGGTTACAAATGATCTATAACCATATTTCATACTCTATATAGGATTAATATATGTATGGTAAAGTAAGTTATGCCACATTAAGACTCTTTATAGAGCATGATATACGGTTATAGATGATTTGTGAAGCATTTATGTAGTGCTTATGAAGCCTATATGAAGGCTTTTTGAAGCTTTCATAAGATGCTATAAACAAATTATGGATTTATAATGATGTGTGTATTAAATAGATTTATTCTGACTCGCTGGTCAGAATCCAGCGATACAAGGACCATGTAAAAACAGCTAGCTGGCGCTATTGGCGCTATCACCTGCTAGCTAATCACTTACCTTTGAAGATCTTCCTCTGTTTGCAATCCCAAGTGTCCCAGCTACACAATGAATGGTCGTTTTCTTCGATAAGGTCCTTCTTTATATCCAAAAAAGTCAGTTTAGTTGGCGCCTCTGATTTCAGTAATCCACTCGTTCAACATTCGCACAAACAAATCCAAAAAGTCACTGGTAAAGTTCGTCCAAACAAGTCAAACATAGTTTCTAATTAATCCTCAGGTACTCTAATATCTAAATATACAATACCATTTAAGACGGAGAATAGTATGTTCTATAGGGAAGATAAATAACGAAGAGCGCGCACCTCATTCACGTGCGCAACAAGACTACTTTTCTAATGAGAGACACCTTGGAAAAACTACAACTACTCGTTTGTTTTTCAAAAAACAAGCCTGAAACCCTTTCTAATGACTGTTGACATCTAGTGGAAGCCATAGGAAATGCAATCTGGGAGCTATTTATTTGTATATCCCATAGACTAGCATTGAAATAGCATTGAAAATTCAGAAGGGATTTTCCTTGTGTTTCTGCCTGCCATATCAGTTATGTTATACTCACAGACATTATTTTAACCGTTTTAGAAACTTCAGCATGTTTTCTACCCAATTATATGCATATCCTAGCTTCTGGGCCTGAGTAACAGGCAGTTTACTTTGGGCACGTCATTCATCCAAACTTCCAAACACTGCCCCCTTAATTCCACAAATGAAAAAGGCACACCTATTAATTGAAATTCATTCCAGGTGACTATCTCATGATGCTGGTTGAGAGAATGCCAAGAGTGTGCAAAGCAAAGGGTGGCTACTTTGAAGTATCTCAAATACAAAATATATTTTGATTTGTTTAATGCGTTTGAGCCAAGCAGTTGTGTTGTGACAAGTTAGGGTTGATAAACAGAAGATAGCCCTATTTGTTAAAATACCAAGTCCATATTATGGCAAGAGCAGCTCAAATAAGCAAAGAGAAACAACAGTCAACAATCATTACTTTAAGACATGTTCAGTCAATCTAGAAAATGTTAAGAACTTTGAGTTTCTTCAAGCGCAGTCATAAAAACTGGCTCTCATGAGAACCGCCACAGCAAAGGAAAACCCTGAGTTACCTCTGCTGCAGAGGATAGGTTCATTACAGTTACCAGCCTCAGAAATTACAGCTGAATAAATGCTTCACAAAGTTCAAGTAACGGACACATCTCAACATCAGCTGTTCAGAGACTGCGTGAATCAGACCTTGATGGTCCAATTGATGCAAAGAAACCACTACTAGGACATCAATAATTAGAAGAAACTTGCTTGGGCCAAGGAACATGAGCAATGGACATTTGACTTGTGCAAATCTGTCCTTCGGTCTGATGAGTCCAAATTTGAGATTTTTGGTTGCAAACGCTGTGTCTTTGTGAACAGATTATCTTCGCATGTATGGTTCCCACCATGAAGCATGGAAGAGATGTGATGGTGTGGGGGTGCTTTGCTGGTGACACAGTCTGCAATTTTGTTTAGAATTGAAGGCACACTTAACCAGCATGGTTACCACAGCATTCTGCAGCGATACGCCATCCCATCTGGTTTGCGATTAGTGGGTTTATCATTTGTTTTTCAACAGGACAATGACCCAACACACCTCCAGGCTGGGCTATTTTACCATCAGCTGCATCAGATAACCTGGCCTCCACAATCACCCGACCTTAATCCAATTAAGATGGTTTGGGATGAGTTGGAGCAGCCAACAAGTGCTCAGCATATGTGGGAACTCCTTCAAGACTGTTAAAAAAGCATTCCCCATGAAGCTGGTTGAAAGAATACCAAGAGTGTGCAAAACTGTCATCAAGGCAAAAGGTGGATACTTTGAAGAATCTCAAATATAAAATATACTTTGATTTGTTTAACACTTTGGTTACTACATGATTCCATGTGTTATTTGATGCTTTTGATGTCTTCACTATTTTTCTACAATTTAGCAAATAGGAAAAATCTAAATACTTGAATGAGTAGGTGTGTCTACATTTTTGACAAGTACTTTACTTAGAAATCATACAGCTGGTTTATGTCTTGATTTCTGCCATTTAACCTACACACACCTACACATGTATATAATATTATAGAGCTCACATTGCTTCTCAGCAGCAGGCAACATCATTTCATTTGTCATTTAGATTGATGAATAGGCTTGTCTCTGATTAGTTTTGCTATGAAGTCTCTAGCTGATAGTTTAATGGCTGAGATGTTGTTGATGTTGTTGAACCTTCTTCATAATGTTGATCACTTCATTGACTGAGATGCCACTCTGTTCCCATCCTCCCGGTCTTCCCTTTGACACACTTTCCCCCTCTCCCCCTTCTATTTATCACTCCTTCTCCTTCCTCTTTTTCTCTCCTATCCTCTCTACCACTTTTCCCAACTTCTTCCCTTTCTCCCCTCCTCCCACCCCTCTTCTAACATCTCACTCCCTCCCTCTCCCAGGTAGAGGAAGTGATCAGTAGTGTCCGTGCGGTGTCAAAGTCAGCCCTAAAGGAGGACTCCAAGACCAAGCAGGATACTGACGAGGCCTTCTATAACTCCCAGAAGTTCAAAGTGCTATGCTGTGGCAAGGTACAATAATTTAATTTGATATGAATCAAAGCTATATATCTTTAGATAGTGATGTGAGAGAGAATACAGTAGACGGCACACGTCAAATGTGTGATTTATGACCCTATGTCCGGGTGACGTGTGTATGCCCATATATGGCAATCCTGTCAGAACATCCTGGCGGACAGTTATCACGTGGTTATGCCCATATATGGGCATCCTGTTCCTGTTCTCATGCGTTAGAGTGTGTGTTAATTTATGCATATATTGCATCTATTCCTTTGAAGTTGTCATGATGATTGATGTGTAGGAACATTTATTGTTGAACTGGGGGGGATGTGTTTGAACATTTCAAAGAGTATGGCCCCCACCCCCTGTTTTATTGACCTTAGGTCTGTTGTCTATGAAACAGGAATGTCCGGGGGTATTGGGGGGACCAGACGCATTATAAATAAGCCCCAGAACAGCACAAGCGCCCCAGAACACTAAACAAGAAATTAAAACTAAACCCAAAACACTAAACAAGAAATTAAAAATAAATCCAGAACATTAAACCATAAATTATGTCTCCTAGGCCAATTCTGGGTGTACTATGTGCCTCGTGTCAAGAACCCAATGACAAAAGCATCAAGGACATTTTGTGTGCGGCCCCTGAATGTTTTAAAGGAGTTTTGGATACGAGTGATGGAAACATGTCTTATATGTTCCAACCGGAGGATTCAACTGTGAAGATTTTCACAGACAGGGCCCCAACCCCCTTTATCAAGCAAAGCCCTGGAGGTTTGCTCCTGCGCTGTGTATGAAAGAATGGTTTAAGATACGGCTAGTGCTATGTCAGATTGAACAAGCCCTGAGTGGTACATCCCTGCCCGGCTACGCATTGGAACGAGGAGGTGTGCGGGCGCGATGATTTGAAAGCCATCCATAAGAATCTCTTCAATGGCATATAGCCCCGACTCCAAAGTGACAATTTTAGCATGTGAACAATATGATAGGACAAATGTTAGTTCATATGCATTTTCCAAAGCCTTCAAGGATGTGAACTGTTTTATGACTGTCTTTAGCTTTAAGTGGGGATGATTATCATATATTCCTAACCATGATGAAAACATGGACAATCTTTTCCAAAATTGTGATCAATTACGTTGCTGGGTGCTTCTATCCTTAAGACATACCCAGGGTCTACATGCAAGACGTTTGATCTATCTAAGGAATGAAAACTTACAGAACATGGAATGGGTGGGATATCTAGCGAGCAAGAGAGCCGGTCTTGACGATAGTGAACTGGAAGCGGATGGATTTCAGGGCTAACCCTATAGCCGGCCCCATTATCTGTAAGAATGGAATAGTAAAATTGTATGTATTAATTATAGCATGTTTTAAAATGTCTGTACTAAATATTTTGAATTAAATATAGGTTTTTAAAATTGTATCTCACCGTAAAAGCCTGTCTGAGAAAAAAAGGCTTTCAGGAAGGACGGGTGTGTGCGTGTGCATGAGGGCGTGTGTGTGTTTCAAAAACAATGGGTTTTCGGTGGTGTGTGTTCAACAATACCCTGGCATTTGCACTTAAGGCTCTCTCTCTCTCTGTCTAGATATCTGTCTACCCCCCTCAAAAAGTGAGTGAGGCTGTGTGGGTTGTGTGTGTGTCTCTCCAATTGTGCTTGAAACAATAACGACACTTTCGTGTCATTAGCACACAGGTAGTCGCCAAAAACAGCAGGTGTTATTTCCTGGGCTGTAGGAGCTCAAAAGGCAATGCCGCCATCCCTGCATATATACGGTCTAGACCGCCCCCTGGGTTTAAAAGCCATGTTATTTCTAATCAACACTGGTACTAGCGGTTCATGCATACAGGGTGTCACTAAAAACACCCCCCAAGCTGTTTCCCCTGATGATTTTGGAAGCAAAAGGCAATCCAGCCAGCCAGAATATGTCGTTGATTCACAATCTCGGCACCGCCATGGACCGCGTCTGTCAGACGATGGATCGTTGGGAGAGACAGGGAGGTCCTCCAGTACCTCCTCCAGCACAACAGGGGTCCTCACTACCCGTCCCTCCTGTACCCGGTTCCAGTGGGATGCATCTCCCCCTTCCCGGAGAGTATGATGGGACGGCGGCACGGTGCCAAGGCTTCCTACGACAGCTGAAACTCTACCTGGGCACCATTTATCCAGCTCCTTTGGGAGAGAGAGGGTGTCCGCCCTCGTCTCGTGCCTCTCAGGGAGAGCTCTGGAGTGGGCCAACGCCATGTGGGGAGAAGAGATGCGACATTTGATGACTTCATGGAATTCACCCGTGAATTCACCAGGCGGGTGAACGTCTGTTCCACCTGAGGCAGGGGACGAGGTGAGCCCAGGAGTTTGCACTGGAATTTAGGACCTTGGCCGCCGGAGTGGGATGGAGCGACAGGGCCCTCATCGAACACTACTGTTGCAGCCTGCTCGCGCAGGCGCAACTCCCGACGGATGTCCGTCGGGAGTTGGCCTGCAGGGATGCCACTCTCACCTGCTGGTGGACATGTCCATTCGGCTGGATAACATGCTGGTCACCCGCGGACGTCCAGAGAGGGCTCTGTCGATTGCATTTCCCAGCACCACCGCTCCGGTGCCTATGGAGCTGGGAGGAACTGCGCACAGGGAGACCGGAGGAGGGGCTTTCATGTGTACCATCTGTGGCCGCAGAGGTCACACTGCTGGTCGGTGCCGTGTTGGCTCCTCTAGGGTTCGAGGCAGCAGGCAGCAGGAAGGGCACTCACCCCAGGTGAGAAGGCACCATTTTCACCCAGAGCCCTCTGTTGCACACATGTTTTTGTTTGTTACTTTTCATGAGTTTTCCCTGCATTCCCAATTTCATTGATAGATCATTTGCCCATAGTTGTAATGGTCGTTGGTGGTGGAAGAAGGTGAGGACCAAGGTGCGGCGTGGTACGTGTCCATATTTATTAAAATTAACACGGAAATAACAAAATAACAAAGAGAAACAACCGAAAACAGTTCTGGCTGGTGCTGACACACAACAGAAAACAGAAAATAATCGCCCACGAATCACAATAGAAAACAGGCTACCTAAAGGACTATGGTGGAGTGGGGTCCACGTCCCGCGCCAGAGCCGCCACCACGGACAGACACCTCCCCTATAGGTTTAGGTTTTGCGGCCGGAGAGTCCGCACCTTTGGGTGAGGGGGTGTACTGTCACGTTCTGACCTTAGTTCTTTTGTTATGTCTTTGTTTTAGTATGGTCAGGGCATGAGTTGGGTGGGTTGTCTATGTTCGTTTTTCTATGATTTGCTATTTCTGTGTTTGGCCTGGTATGGTTCTCAATCAGGGACAACGATTGACAGCCCTGACCATACTAAAACAAAGACATAACAAAAGAACTAAGGTCAGAACGTGACAATAGTTTAGGGATAACAATCGTTCCCGTGGATGTGCCCTTCCACGTTCACGCCTTAGATAGTCTACCATTAGGGTCAGGGTTGATTAGGGAGGTCACCACTCCTTCGGGCATGGTGACGCAGGGGGGTCATACGGAGAGAATTAGTATTTTTATTATTGACTCCTGCGTTTCCCATGGTGCTGGGCCTATCCTGGTTAGCTTGTCATAACCCCACTGTTTCTTGGCCACAGAGGGCTCTCACAGGGTCCTCGCAAGAGTGCTCAGGTAGGTGTTTAGGGGTTTCTGTTGGTGCCACTACAGTGAAGAGTCCAGACCAGGTCTCCACCGTGCGCATTCCCCCTGAATATGCTGATTTGGCTCTCGCCTTCTCTAAAAAGAAGGCCACTCAATTACCACCTCATCGACGGGGCGATTGTGCGATAGATCTACAGGTAGGCACTGCACTTCCCAGGAGTCACGTGTATCCCCTCTCACAGGCGGAGACGGAGGCTATGGAAACATATGTCTCCAAATCCCTGCGTCAGGGGTACATTCGGTCCTCCACTTCACCCGCCTCCTTGAGTTTCTTTTTTGTGAAGAAGAAGGAGGGAGGTCTGCGCCCGTGTATTGACTAACGGGGTCTGAATCAGATCACTGTGAGGTATAGTTTCCCGCTACCGCTCATAGGCACAGTGATAGAGTCAATGCACGGGCTGCACTTCTTCACCAAACTAGATCTCAGGAGCGCTTATAACCTGGTGCGTATCCTGGAGGGAGATGAGTGGAAGACTGCTTTCAGTACCACCTCTGGGCACTATGAGTACCTCGTCATGCCGTACGGGTTGATGAATGCTCCATCAGTCTTCCAAGCCTTTGTAGACAAGATTTTCAGGGACCTGCACGGGCAGGGTGTAGTGGTGTATATTTATGACATTCTGATATACTCCGCTACATGCGCCGATCATGTGTCTTTTGTGTGCAAGGTGCTTGGTCGACTGTTGGAGCATGACATGTACGCCAAGGCTGAGAAATACCTGTTCTTTCAACAGTCCGTCTCCTTCCTAGGGTATCGCATTTCCACCTCAAGGGTGGAGATGGAGAATGACCGCATTGCAGCCGTGCGTAATTGACCGGCTCCCACCACTGTAAAGGAGTTGCAGCGGTTCTTAGGGTTTGCCAACTACTACCGGAGGTTTATCTGAGGTTTTGGTCAGGTAGCGGCTCCCATTACCTCACTGCTGAAGGGGGGCCTGGTGCGCTTGCAGTGGAATAGCTGAGGCGGACAGAGCTTTTAGTCACCTGAGGGCTATGTTTACCTCGGCTCCCGTGCTGGCTCATCCGGATCCCTCTTTGGCGTTCATAGTGGAGGTGGAAGCGTCCGAGGCTGGGATAGGAGCTGTGCTCTCTCAGCGCTTGAGTACGCCACCGAAGCTCCACCCCTGTGCTTTCAAATCGAGGAGGCTCAGCCCGGCCGAGCGAAACTATGACGTGGGGGACCGGGAGTTGTTGGCTATTATCAAGGCTTTGAAGGAATGGAGACTTTGGCTTGAAGGGGCTAAACACCCTTTTCTCATCTGGACTGACCTCCGCAATCTGGAGGACATCCGGGCGGTGAGGAGACTGAACCCACGCCAGACAAAGTGGGCCATGTTTTTCACCTGTTTTGTTTTCACCCTTTCTTACAGACCATGTTCCCAGAATGTGTAGGCAGACGTCCAGGCTGTATGACACAGAGGAACGGCCCATGGATCCCACTCCCATACTCCCGGCCTCCTTCCTGGTGGTGCCGGTAGTGTGGGAGCTGGATGCGGACATTGCCCGCTCCCCTCCCAGTGTCCCGCTGGGCGTCTGTACATTCCGTCTGCTGTCCATGTTCGGCTGATTTATTGGGCCCACATGTCACCCTCCTAAGTTACACCCCTTACCCGTTCCACAGCGGCCATGGTCACACCTGTCAATCGATTTCCTGACCGATCTTTCCCCATCACAGGGAAACATCACAATCCTGGCCGTTGTGGATTGTTTCTCTATGTCCTGCCGTCTCTTCCCTCTGCCCAGCACATACTCCGGCACTACGGGGTGCCTGAGGATATAGTGTCTGATCGAGGTCCCCAGTTCACTTCAAGGGTCTGGAAGGCTTCATGGAACGTCTGGGGGTTTCGGTCAGCCTTTACCTCAGGGTTTCACCCTGGTGGACGACTGGTTCCTGCGTGCGGAGGAAACATGGGACGCCGCCCATGTTCACCTTCAGAGCGCCGTGCTGCGTCAGGAAGTTGGCGCAGATTGTCACCATAGTTAGGCCCTGGTGTTCATACTGGGGGACCGGGTCTGGCTATCGACCCGAAACCTGCCCCTTCGCCTGCCTTGCCGGAAGTTGAGTCCGCGGTTTGTGGGGCCATTTAAAGTCCTGAGGAGAGTGAACGAGGTTTGTTACATGTTACAGCTTCCTCCCAATTACCGCATTAACCTCTCGTTCCATGTGTCTCTCCTCAGGCCGGTTGTGGTTGGCCCACTCCAGGAGTCTGAGGTGCGGGAGGTTCCTCCACCCCCTCTGGACATCGACGTACTCCGTTAGTTCCATACCGGATTCAAGATGTCGGGCGAGGGGCCTTCAGTACCTCGTGGACTGGGAGGGGTATGGTCCGGCGGAGAGATGCTGGTTTCCGATGGAGGACGTGTTGGATCCTTCCCTGCTGCGAGAGTTCCACCGTCTCCATCTGGATCGCCCTGCGCCTCGTACCCCAGGTCGTCCCCGAGGCCGGTGTCGACACGCTGGAACCGCGCATCCGGGGGGGGGGGTACTATCATGACTTCTACCGAAGTCGATGCCTCTCCTTGTTTCGGGCGGTGCTCGGCGGTCGCCGTTCTTCATGCAATCGCCGATCCATTTTTCCACGGTAAATTTACAGAGGGTGGTGGAAACGATGGTATTGTTTAGAGAAGAAAACAAAGCTATAAAATACCAGGAGTCGATCTAGACATATTCTGTCTGGCTGGATTGCCTTTTACTTCCAAAATCATCAGGGGAAACAGCTTGGGGGTGTCTTTAGTGACACCCTGTATGCATACTGAACCACTAGTACCGGTGTTGATTAGAAATAACATTGTTTTTAAACCCAGAGGGCAGTCTAGACCGGATATGTGCAGGGAAGGCGGCATTGCCTTTTGAGCCCCTACAGCCCAGGAAATAACACCTGCTGTGTTTGACGACAACCTGTGTGCTAATGACACAAGCACAATTGTAGAGACGCACACACAACCCACACAGCCTCACACACTTTTTGAGGGGGGTAGACAGATATCTAGACAGAGAGAGAGAGAGAGCCTTAACTTCTTGACGCAACCCATCCCGTTAGTGCTGAATTGCAGAGCGCCACATTCAAATAATATTACAAAAAATATTTATATTCATGAAATCAGAAGTGCAATATAACAAAACACAGCTTAGCTTTTTGTTAATCCACCTGTCGTGTCAGATTTTGAAAATCTGCTTTACAGCGTAAGCAATCCAAGCGTTTGTGTAAGTTTATCGATCACTAGACAAAACATTATGAACACCTAGCATCAAAGTAGCTTGGTCACGAAAATCAGAAAAGCAATCAAATGAATCGCTTACCTTTGATGATCTTCAGATGTTTGCACTCACAAGACTCCCAGTTACACAATAAATGTTCCTTTAGTTCCGTAAAGATTATTTTTATATCCAAAATACTTCTGTTTGTTTGGCGCGTTATGTTCAGAAATCCACAGGCTCGAGCGGTCACGACAACACAGACGAAAATTCCAAATAGTATCCGTAATGTCCACAGAAACATGTCAAACGTTTTTCATAATCAATCCTCAGGTTGTTTTAAAAATATATAATCGATAATATATCAACCGGCACGGTCTCTTTTTCAGTAGGAGAGGGAGAGTCTATGGCTGCCCCACTGTGTTGCGCAAACAAAACTCATGAGAACACCCAGCTATCCACTGACGCAATATCTTTCTCGCTCATTTTTCTAAATAAAAGCCCGAAACTATGTCTAAAGACTGTTGACACCTTGAGGAAGCGATAGGAAAAGGAATCTGGTTGATATCCTTTTAAATGGAGTGAAGGCAGGCTATGGAACATGGAGCTTTCAAAATAGAAGCCACTTCCTGATTGGATTTTCCTCAGGCTTTCGCCTGCAATATCAGTTCTGTTATACTCACAGACAATATTTTTACAGTTTTGGAAACTTGATAGTGTTTTCTATCTAATCTGACAATTATATGCATATTCTAGTATCTGGGGCTGAGAAATAGGCAGTTTCAAATGGGTGCGTTTTTTTGCCAAAAACGAAAATACTGCACCCTACACGCAAAAGGTTAAGTGTCTTCTGTTAATATGCCCCTCAATTGGGCATTATTTCCCTATTTATGTAAGCTGCACTGAAGCACACAGAACACAGACATAAACACGTTTTGGAGTTGAATTGCACTGGTCTGCCAGTAGATGTCACCAGAGCACAACCCCAAACACAGGCATAGAAAGACAAAATAAGGCACATTTTTCCTTCCAAGGAATTCTCACTTTTTGGCCCAGTGGTCATTAATCCATAATGTAGGCCAGTAAAAATCTGTGAGCTGAGGTCAGATCTAAGGGATCACAGGGATTTAGGAATGACCCAGATTTGGTGAGACCCCCTAGTTAATGTTAAAGGAAATCAGGGAACATATATGGTCTTGAAATGTTTTGACTCTCTTTTTACACAGGCACACAAGCAAGTAGATATGCGTGTGTGCGCACACACACACAACCACTCAGTCAATCATTCACCTACTATACTTTCCTATATCATTCTTCTTCTAAAAACATTGTCTTGATGCACTCTGTATCCACCTACCCCATGTGATTGTCTAAAACCATCCGTTCTCCTTTTTTGTCTCCCAGTTCCAGAGCCTGGATTCCAACATGGAGAACTTCTTGTCCCGCAAGTCCAAGATGAAGCACATGATTTGCTCGCTTGAGCAGGAGCGCCAGTCCTACCAGAAGACTATTCAGCACATGGGCTCCTCCCTGGCCAAACGGCAAGTCCAAGTCTGCTGCCAGTGAGCCCTGATTGGGCGAGGAGAGAAGGGAAAAGGCGCCCGATCTGGAGGTCTGGAGAGAGAGACTCTGGAGAATAGACAGAGAAAGGGAGACAGTGGTTACAAACAAATTGAGAGGATTCTGACAATGGATTTAATTTATTTGCATTTGAAAACAAACTTCACTGGCACAGATGAACTTTATGAGACTGTTTAGCTGTACATGTTTGGGTCCTGTATGTGTGGATGTGTTGTCATTTCACGACAGGAAATGTAGTTCCAATGGGATGTTGCCCTTTCGACAGACAGACTAACAGATAGTTTGGGAACTGTGCTATCTCCTTACAAATCACACACCATAGTTTAGGAGGGCAAAGGGGAGATATTGGGGCAGCCGTATGGGAGGAACGGACAAGTTTTTCATGTTTTATTTTTCAACTTGATTAAGCTTGCCTATCGCAATGGAATCAACCGATGGAGCAATCCCAAGAGTGCAAAGCCCTTCCATCTAGCATTTCAGACAGGCTCAATCAAAAACAAATACTACTTCAACCTAGGTTTGGGTCATCAAGTCCAATGTCGATGACAACGTCTGTGTTCCAGCCATGGCTTTGCTGAACACTGATTTATATAGTATTTGTGCTTTTCTTCAGATTTTAAAAATAGTTCAAAATTATGGATACGAATGTCATTTCCCCTCGAGTTTGTGTCATTGGGGTATGACATAACCAGGCAACTGTTGATGTCTATGTAAAGTAGCTACATGTCGGGGTTGAGAATCGCATCTAGTTTGTCTTGTTAACACGTATGTTCTTTACATGTTTCGTTTTTGTGTTGCTTTTCACAAAACACACAGTCTACAAAGGAACTGAGGCAGCTGCAGCCGTGGCGCAAGAGAAACCAAATGCTTACGGCTTCAGTGGTTTCAGGAGGAAGCGCTTCACCCCAAACCTGAGACAGGATGTGAGGTGGTCTCCCTCGCCATTTCCTGTGTGACTGACCATGGTGTCATCTCAGAGTCGAGGGGCTGTGATGGTGCAACACCTAGAAATGTTATGTATTGAGCACCTGAAAGAGTTCCATATACTGTTAGCAGTGCTCTGCGTAGCAGGATTAACTCTCTTTTTTGTCACATTTAAGACTTCCACTATGGTTGACTCACTCATCCTCTGATACTCTTTCTGGGTCTGGGCCTATCATGACATTTATCTGAAGTGAAATACAGCTGATACAGTATTTTGAATGTGCTGTGCTGTGCTGTGCTGTGCTGTGCTGTGTGTGCGCGCGTCCACAGGAAACAAGAAGATGGTTCTTGTTCAATATAAAGATGGTTAGGCTGGAGAACATACTGAGTTAGCTGCCACTGTAGGTCCACTGGGTGTACTGCTCACACACACAGCGAGAGACCGGCTACTGACCTCATGGAAAAACACAGGATGGTCCACACACACACACACACACACACACACACACACACACACACACACACACACACACACACACACACACACACACACACACACACACACACACACACACACACACACAGACACACACAGACACACCACACACACCACACACACACACACTCACTCCATTTGGACATATAGCCTATTTGGGTCATTGTTTTATGGATTATTTATATGAATTGCTTTCTGAAATGTTAAAGGGGCAATCTGCAGTTGTTACATCCATTTTTGGACTTATAGATTAATGACGTGTCCACATTTATTCATAGAAATATAACTTTTAAATGCCTCACATGGTTAAACTATAATGTTGATATCATAGATGGTCAGTCCTTGCACCGATAGCTCTGTCTATGAATTTGAGAGGGGTTACATTTCTCCAGCCCCATCCTGCTGATTGCCGCTTTAAAACATTTATTTTTGATTGTCTTTCTGTCAATCATTGAGTGTGCACAATGTAGGACAAGTCATTTTTCAAAAGTTGATGCAAATAGCAATCCTTCTAGATACTTTGACTTTGGCGACTGCAGCCGGATCCACACTTTTAATGTTGACAAAGCCTATCCAACATGATCCGTCATAATGTGACCATCGAGGTGACATCATTCACAGCAAACTAATACAAATATTACACGTTGATTTTTTGAGACAAGGTTTTACCACAACCTTATCACAACAATGGGACACACCCACACACATAACTGAATGGTGATGTGTTTTTCTATATCTGCTTCAAATTCAGCAGCATATCCATAGAGATGGCTGACACAGGCTTCTCTTTTTCAACAGCTTCTTAGTCAGCATTGGATATCTTAGGCTTTCTCTGGATGCTTTTAATGTAACACTTCCCACTGGGAAAAAAACTGATTAAATCAATGTTTCCACGTTATTCTTTTTATTTTTTTATGTGATGAAGTTGATTCAACATGGAGAACAGATTGGACTTGCAAAAATAATCAGTGTAAAGGAATTTCGTATTTCTTTTCACCCATCTTTTAATTTTTCACCCAACTTTTAACCTACATCCAATGACATGGTGAATTTTTCTGTTGATGTCATGTTCAATTCACGTTAGTTGCTAACTCAACCAAATATACAGTTGAAGTCGGAAGTTTACATACACTTATTTTGGAGTCATTAAAACTTGTTTTTCAACCACTTCACAAATTTCTCGTTAACAAACTATAGTTTTTGCAAGTCGGTTAGGACATCTACTTTGTGCATGACACAAGTGATTTGTCCAACAATTGTTTACAGATCGATTATTTCACTTATAATTCAATGTATCACAATTGCAGTGGGTCAGAAGTGTGCATACACTAAGTTGACTGTGCCTTTAAACAGCTTGGAAAATTCCAGAAAATGATGTCATGGCTTTAGAAGCTTCTGATAGGCTAATTGACATCATTTGAGTCAATTGGAGGTGCACCTGTGGATATATTTCAAGGCCTACCTTCAAACTCAGTGCCTCTTTGCTTGACATCATGGGGGGGGGGAATTATCCAAGACCAATTCAATTCAAACCAAATCAAAGTTTATTTGTCACGTTCGCTGAATACAACAGGTGTAGACCACAAGTCTGGTTAATTCTTGGGAGCAATATCCAAATGACTGAAGCTACCACATTCATCTGTACAAACAGTAGAACGCAAGAATAAACACCATGGGACCACGCAGCTGTCATACCGCTCACGAAGGAGACACGTTCTGTCTCCTAGAGATGAACGTACTTTGGTGCGAAAAGTGCAAATCCATCCCAGAACAGCAGCAAAGGACCTTGTGAAGATGCTGGAGGAAACAGGTTCAAACGTATCTATGTCCACAGTAAAACGAGTCCTATATCAATAGAACCTGGAAGGCCGCTCAGCAAGGAAGAAGCCACTGCTCCAAAACCGCCATAAAAAAGCCAGACTACGGTTCGCAAATGCACATGGGGACAAAGATTGTACTTTTTGAAGAAATGTCCTCTGGTCTGATGAACCAAAAACAGAACTGTTTGGCCATAATTACCATCGTTATTTTTTGAGGAAAAAGGGCGTGGCTCGCAAGCCGAAGAACACCATCCCAACCGTGAAGCATGGGGGTGGCAGCATCATGTTGTGGGGGTGCTTTGCTGCAGGAGGGCCTCATTCACTTCACCTAAAATGGCTTCATGAGGAAGGATATTATGTGGATATATTGAAGCCACAACTCAAGACATCAGTAAGGAAGTTAAAGCTTGGTCGCAAATGGGTCTTTCAATTGGACAATGACCCCAAGCATACTTCCAAAGTCGTGGAAAATGGCTTAACCTGATTACGGGCAGGGTTCCCTTTTGGGAACGACCCCTCCCATGTTCAGCTGGAACGGTGGCGCACGGAATGCAAAAATATTCTTAGAAATATTTAACCTCCACACATTAACAAGTCCAATAGCTCAAATGAAAGATAAACACCTTGTTCATCTAGCCAGCAAGTCAGATTTCTAAAATGTTTTACGGCGAAAACATAGCACATATTTATGTCAAACCACCACCAAAGACACAGCTAATTTGAATAGCCAAAAAATGCAATCAACAAACGCAGGATTAAAAGAAAAATAATTCACTAACCTTTTGAAAATCTTCATCAGATGACAGTAATAGGACATGTTACACAGTACATTCATGTTTTTTTCAATAATATGCTATTTATATCCATAAATCTCTGTTTACAATGACGGCATGTTCACAAAATGCTACTCAAATGTCCGGAGAAATGATGATATCTGCCGGAGCTAACGTCAGATAACAAGCAATACACATCATAAACTTTGACTAAATATACATGTTCTACATATAGATAGAAAGATACACTTCTTCTTAATGCAACCGCTGTGTTACATTTATTTTTAATGTTACAGAATTCGTTCACTGGGCTATAATATGACACGGCGCTCAGAAATTAGCATTATGTCTCCTCTATCTCGGAGTCCACAGAAACCCATAATTAACACAGAAATATTCCCTTACCTTTGATGTTCTTCGATCAGAAGACGTGGAAGGAGTTATCCTCTTGCTCCTACCTGAGACGAAAACGTCCCAACTAGACATCTGGAAATGCAAATGCGCTACGCTACATGCTAATAGCACTCGTTAAAACTCAAACGTTCATTAAAATACACATGCAGGGTATTGAATTAAAGCTACACTCGTTGTGAATCCAGGCAACAAGTCAGATTTTTAAAATGCTTTTCGGCGAAAGCATGAGAAGCTATTATAAGAGAGCATGCAACACCCCGAAATACCTGAATGCTACGTAAACAAAAGATTTCGCGTAGCCGGCGCTACCCAAATAGCATAAATAAAATATAAAACTTTCATTACCTTTGAAGATCTTCTTTGTTGGCACTCCTATATGCCCCATAAACATCACTATTGGGTCTTTTTTTCGATTAAATCGGTCCATATATACCTAAAATAGCCATCTATGGAAACTGTGTGATTCAGAAAAAAAGCACAGTTTGAAAACGCAACGTCATTTTTTTTAATTAAAAAAGTCGACGATAAACTTTCACAAAACACTTCGAAATACTTTTCTAATCCAACTTTAGGTATCAGTAAACGTTAATAATCAATCAAAAATGATCACGGGGCGATGTGTATTCAATAGCTCCACGATTTCAAATCATCTTCCAAAATCTCTCTTCCATACCTTCCAGTCGGAGACCGGATGGAAAGTATTCTCTCAGGTTGGTTTGACCAAGAAATAAACAGCCCGGAAATGACGAGACTGGCGACATCGTGTGGAAGCTGTAGGAATTGCAATCTCTGCCCTATGTAATTTAGTTTCCATTTAACAAATGGTGGAAGTGGCGGATTGATACTTTTTTCAGTTTTCAGTGACCAGATTTTCTTGCGCTTTTCGCTGAAACACACGCTCTGTTCAAGTCACAGCCGTGATTTAACCAGTTTTAGAAACGTCAGAGTGTTTTCTATACACACATACTAATCATATGCATATACTATATTCCTGGCATGAGTAGCAGGGCGCTGAAATGTTGCGCGATTTTTAATAGAATTTTCGAAAAAGGAGGAGGGGGTCGATTTAAGATTAACAGGTTTTTAAGGACAACAAAGTAAAGGTATTGAAGTGGCCATCACAAAGCCCTGACCTCATCGTATATGTGGGCAGAACTGAAAAAGTGTGTGTGAGCAAGGAGGCCTACAAACCTGACTCAGTTACACGACCTTTGTCAGGAGCAATGGGCTAAAATTCACACAACTTATTGTGGGAAGCTTGCGTGAAGGCTATCTGAAACGTTTGACCAAGTTGAACAATTTAAAGGCAATGCTACGAAATGCTAATTGAGTGTATGTAAACTTCTGACCCACTGGGAATGTGATGAAATGAATCACTCTCTCCACTATTATTCTGACATTTCACATTCTTAAAATAAAGTGGTGATCCTAACTGACCTAAGACAGGGCATTTTTACTAGGATTAAATGTCAGGAATTGTGAATAACTGAGTTTAAAAGTAGTTGGCTATGGTGTATGTAAACTTTCGACTTCAACTGAACGTAGACTGGTCACTTTAATAATGGAGCACTAGTCACATTAATAATGTTTACGTACTGTTTTACTGATTTCATATGTATATAAACTGTATTCTACTTTATTGTAGTTATTTCCCACCCCCCTACATTTGCCCTAAAATGTTTATAACTACTGACCACAACCACACATCTCCTGACCGCACACCTTCTGACCACTCAACTGCTGACCTGTTTTACCCTCAACAACCACTGTGATTTTTATTTGACCCTGCTGGTCATCTATGAATGTTTGAACATCTTTAAGAACAATCTGGCCTTAATGGCCATGTACTCTTATAGTCTCGCACAGCCAGAAGAGGACTGGCCACCCCCCAGAGCCTGGTTCCTCACTAGGTTCCTGCCTTTCTAGGGAGTTTTTCTGAGTCAACTTGCTTCTACAGTGCCTTGCGAAAGTATTCGGCCCCCTTGAACTTTGCGACCTTTTGCCACATTTCAGGCTTCAAACATAAAGATATAAAACTGTATTTTTTTGTGAAGAATCAACAACAAGTGGGACACAATCATGAAGTGGAACGACATTTATTGGATATTTGAAACTTTTTTAACAAATCAAAAACTGAAAAATTGGGCGTGCAAAATTATTCAGCCCCCTTAAGTTAATACTTTGTAGCGCCACCTTTTGCTGCGATTACAGCTGTAAGTCGCTTGGGGTATGTCTCTATCAGTTTTGCACATCGAGAGACTGAAATTTTTTCCCATTCCTCCTTGCAAAACAGCTCGAGCTCAGTGAGGTTGGATGGAGAGCATTTTGTGAACAGATTTCCACAGATTCTCGATTGGATTCAGGTCTAGACTTTGACTTGGCCATTCTAACACCTTGATATGTTTATTTTTGAACCATTCCATTCTAGATTTTGCTTTATGTTTTGGATCATTGTCTTGTTGGAAGACAAATCTTCGTCCCAGTCTCAGGTCTTTTGCAGACTCCATCAGGTTTTCTTCCAGAATGGTCCTGTATTTGGCTCCATCCATCTTCCCATCAATTTTAACCATCTTCCCTGTCCCTGCTGAAGAAAAGCAGGCCCAAACCATGATGCTGCCACCACCATGTTTGACAGTGGGGATAGTTTGTTCAGGGTGATGAGCTGTGTTGCTTTCACGCCAAACATAACGTTTTGCATTGTTGCCAAAAAGTTCAATTTTGGTTTCATCTGACCAGAGCACCTTCTTCCACATGTTTGGTGTGTCTCCCAGGTGGCTTGTGGCAAACTTTAAACGACACATTTTATGGATATCTTTAAGAAATGGCTTTCTTCTTGCCACTCTTCCATAAAGGCCAGATTTGTGCAATATACGACTGAATGTTGTCCTATGGACAGAGTCTCCCACCTCAGCTGTAGATCTCTGCAGTTCATCCAGAGTGATCATGGGCCTCTTGGCTGCATCTCTGATCAGTCTTCTCCTTGTATGAGCTGAAAGTTTAGAGGGACGGCCAGGTCTTGGTAGATTTGCAGTCGTCTGATACTCCTTCCATTTCAATATTATCCTTGGGATGTTTAAAGCTTGGGAAATCTTTTTGTATCCAAATCCGGCTTTAAACTTCTTCACAACAGTATCTCGGACCTGCCTGGTGTGTTCCTTGTTCTTCATGATGCTCTCTGCGCTTTTAACGGACCTCTGAGACTATCACAGTGCAGGTGCATTTATACGGAGACTTGATTACACACAGGTGGATTGTATTTATCATCATTAGTCATTTAGGTCAACATTGGATCATTCAGAGATCCTCACTGAACTTCTGGAGAGAGTTTGCTGCACTGAAAGTAAAGGGGCTGAATAATTTTGCACGCCCAATTTTTCAGTTTTTGATTTGTTAAATTTTTTGGAAATATCCAATAAATGTCGTTCCACTTCATGATTGTGTCCCACTTGTTGTTGATTCTTCACAAAAAAATACAGTTTTATATCTTCATGTTTGAAGCCTGAAATGTGGCAAAAGGTCGCAAAGTTCAAGGGGGCCGAATACTTTCGCAAGGCACTGTACATATACATTGTTTACTGTTTGGGGTTTTAGGCTGGGTATAGCACTTTGACATCTGCTAATTTAAAAACGGCTTTATAAATACATTGATTGATAGTTGTGGTCACTCTTCACCCTTGTCATAATTTTTTCCCTCTGTGTCTGTGAGTATACATAAAAGTAATGGCTCTGTTTGGGCTGCTCAATGATGACACAGGGAGCTGTTAGCAGACAGCTAGACACTTTGTCACTCAACTCAAATAGCTGTAACGTTTTATTGGTAGGAGATATTCGTAATCTGCTCTATCCAATCAGACGAGTACAGCTCAACCTTCTCTTTAGATTCAGGAAAACTAGCCAGATAAGTTATTTAAAGCACAGAGCATGATCCTGCAAAAGGAGGACGCAGTTGGAAAGTGTTAGAAATATTCCCTTTATCATTGCAGGTCGTCCAGACTTGGAAAGTATTTTAAATCTTAATGCTAGCTGTTCGGTCTGAAACATATTGACAAATCCTGGGAATTTGAAGAGCTATGAAGACATTCATTCCTGCGAGTCAATCGTTGCTAGGCAACAGTAGCTTTGGAAACACTGCTCCTGTATGGCTAAAGAGTGTGAGAAACATGCTAACTTACAGTAAGTTTGTGATTTTATTAATTTTAACTAAATACTGCACACTGACCCACAAAACTTTACTGCAGCTACAAAGATAGTAATGTAAACTCACCCCATTCCGTACAAATGTGCGCAACCGCAACATTCAAACGAGGCTACAAAGAAAACTAATGGGACTGTAGCGACTGTGTTGAATTCAAAATCGGGGGTGTGAACTAGGTTTCTATTCAAGCGTTGATCGACATGGTAATCGCTCTATAGTATTGGAGAAAAGTTGAAAAACGGACCCTCCGTTACATTGTGACGTGTCATGTGTCAAACGTACAGCATTGATAAAGCAACTCTTTCTGACAATCTCTTTCCACCAGTTGTAGCACTTCTATCATCCTTTAAAAACAAGAAATGGACAGTGACAGGGGTAAGGGGGGGAAACCTGGTAATTTTTTCGTCATCATTGCATGCAATCATCATTCTCAAAGCCGCTGTTTACTTCTATGATCACTTTAGCACCGCCCTAAAAACCCGATTTCAAATTCTACACAAACCTTCAAATAGGTATGTAATGACACATTATAAAAACTCTTTATAGTGTTTTATTTACATTTTAGAGGCGATAAGGTGATAAGTTGGAAAGATCTAGTGAAAAAGGTAATTTTCCCACACGACATCTCTCCTTCTCACTATCACGCATTAGTTTCACTTCCCCACCCGCCATTTTTAAAAAGACCCGACGGGGCTCATTGCCTGCTTGAATTATTCAGAAACTGGCAGTGTTTAGGGCATGTAATTGATTCTGTTGGAAAGGGGAGAAATTGTGCTTTACAATGGTATTTACATTACAGTTGATCTGGAAGTATTACGTTTTGGGGGCGCTAAAATAAGGGCAATTGTACGGACCAAGGCGATGTACAAATTTACGTGAGTTTACGTTAGTTGATGGGTTCTAAAACCGCTCTATCTACAGATTGGTAGACACTACACCTAATTTGTTTTGAAAAGCAAAGAAATAAGGGAAGATTTCATACCCTCTATGTTTTTGTCTGACTTGTTGGGTGATGTCGTGACATTGTATTAGTTAATGTGACTACTGTTGCTCATCGAATGATTAAAGGTTTCTAATTGCGTGATTAACTGAATCAAGCAATTATTAACTCATTAACCTGGGCCACCATAAGAAAATTTGTTTCTATTTCCCAAATTAACTCAAAGAATATCAGAATATCGATTTTACAACAGCCCCTAATTAACCAGTTACCTCTACAGTCTCGTTCTGAACGTTGCATATTCCGGAATCTGCACAGACCCGGACCACACCAATCTTAGTTGAGTATTTATTTACTAGAAAGCTAAAATTATGATAAAAGATATACATACACAAAAACACATTCTAGGCTATTGATTAGAACTTAGTATAACGGGCCAACACACTATGGCGCGAGTTACCCTTAATGGGGATTTAAGAGAGAAAAAGAGAAAGTACACGAGAGAAATATACATTTGGGTGAATTTGTCAGGTATGCTTATTCTAACCCTAACCTTGCCTCAAACTGCCGCTCTTATGGGTCAGAATATAATGATGTAATTACGTGGGGAAAGTCTCCATGGCTTCTCCGCGTGGACCGTTCAGGCTGCTCAATTAATCACTTCTCCGGCGCAACTCTTTGGTTATCCTCACGATGTCAGTGTCCTTTTGGCTTAGGAGGCTGTTCCCTCGCCCTTGCTCTGGAAGGGCTCTTCTGAGGACAGACCGCTCTGTAGCTCAGAGCTCACAGCGTAGGAATGAAACAGTCTATATACCCCGATTCCATGAGGAGTGGAGGCTAGGTGGTTCGACTTGAATTCACCTGCTTAGACACAGCTATTCATCCGTAACTTGTGTTGCGTTTTGGGTTCGTTTACTTTTTTAGACCTCGGCTGCAGCTTGGGTCTCTTAGTCTGATCTGTTAATTCTTCACGCACAGGTTTTATACCCTTGTGTCAGAAGTGGGCATAACTGCCTTTAGGGCAATTCTCTGGGCGTTCCAAGTTATGGGCAAGGTCTAGATTTTACTCAAACTGTTGTTGCAAAGTGGTCAATGTATCTGATTTGTATCTGATTTGTGTCAAAAGTAGCATTATTGCATTTAGAGTGAACGGAAGTTGCATGTGTTGATGTCACAGTGAGGCCTTTTAGAATCTCGATGGAGGACAAAAAAAGGGCAGAAAGTTTATTAATATATAAAGTATAAAAGTTGTATACATGACCATTCTGTGTGTTTTTAAATTTGTTAGCTTAACTGGTGTAGGAGAAGCATGTGACTTTACTTTCATTAATCTGATGACTGTTATTTATTGAATCAACTAACTATGTTTAATAATTGTTACTCGATTTAAATTAATCATGTAACAGTTAACTCATTAGGAATTTGGGGCACCACGAGTGGTTGTTTAAAAGTTACCATCGCCGCAATTAAACTCTAAAGGTCTTTACCTATCACGTCCATAAAACAGTCAACGTATTAATTATAACCTTATTCTGAACAGTTGTAACCTCCTGCACCTGGAAAAAAAACGGCCTTACTTATGATTCAGTATTACACAAATTGGTTTAACTATTTATTTACTTGCTAATTTAAATGATAACAGGATGAACATAAACACTTAACACATTAAAACAAGTCAAATCAAATCAAATGTTATTGGTCACATTGTTAGCGAATGTTAATGCGAGTGTAGCGAAATACTTGTGCTTCTAGTTCTGACAGTGCAGTAATATCCAACAAGTAATCTAACAATTCCCCAACAACTACCTAATTCACACGAATCTAAAGGGGTGAATGAGAATATGTACATATAAGGATCTGGATGAGCGATAGCCAAGCGGCATAGGCAAGGTGCAATAGATGGTAGAAAATACAGTCTACACATGTGATATGAGTAATGTAAGATATGTAAAAATTATTAAAGTGGCATTAGTTATAGTGGCATAGTTTAATTAAAGTGACTTGTGATCAATTTATTAAAGTGTCCAGTGATTGGGTCTCAATGTAAGCAGCAGCCTCTCTGAATTAATGATTGCTGTTTAGCAGTCTGAAGGCCTTGAGATAGAAGTTGTTTTTCAATCTCTTGGTCCCAGCTTTGATGCACCTGTTCTGACCTCGCCTTTTGAATGATAGCAGGGTGAACAGGCAGTGGCTCGGGTGGTTGTTGTCCTTGATGATCTTTTTGGCCTTTCTGTGACATGGGGTTCTGTAGGTGTCATGGAGTTGTTTGCCCCGGTGATGCGTTGTGCAGACCGCACCACCCTCTGGAGAGCCTTGCAGTTGAGGGCGATGCAGTTGCCGTACCAGGCAGTGACAAAGCCCGGCAGGTTGCTCTCGATTGTGCATCTATAAAAGTTTGTCAGGGTTTTGGGTGACAAGCCAAATTTCTTCAGCCTCCTGAGGTTGAAGAGGCGCTGTTGTGCCTTCTTCACCACGCTGTCTGTGTGGGTGGACCATTTCAGTTTGTCAGTGATGTGTATGCCGAGGAACTTAAAACTTCCCACCTTCTCCACTGCCTTCCCTTCGATGTGGATAGGAACTGCATAAGTGTTGCTCTCCACTTTCAAAAGGATCAAGTTTTGAAATCAGTGGTATTAGAGTGTGATAGCTAGAGATGGAGAAAACACCTGTCTCCGGATTATATCTTTAAACTAAGGGCAACCGTGGTATGGCATTTCTGACAGGGAGAGGCATCCAGCATGCATAATGATGTATACAGGTAAGATAATCTAGCGTTAGCTAGCTATATTTTCAGATATTACACGTTTCTAATTTTGACAAAGTGGTTTCATTTCAAGCTGAAGTGTACTGTTAGCTATCTAGCTAACATTAGCTGGCTGGCTCCCTAGCTGACATTATTATTTGTTTCCCAGAGCCGTTTGCATTTATAGTTAGAGCCTAATGTTAGCTAGCTAGTATTGGACGTGGTTGTTAGCTCCCAGTACTGTGGCATTGTTGGCACGCTGTTCATTGTTGTTTAACCGTAGCACTCACTTCCGTCATCATGAAGTGCTTTGAGAGACTAGTCAAGGACCATATCACCTCCACCCTACCTGACACCCTAGACCCACTCCAATTTGCTTACCGCCCAAACAGGCCCTAACCCATCTGGACAAGAGGAATACCTATGTGAGAATGCTGTTCATCGACTACAGCTCAGCATAACACCATAGTGCCCTCCAAGCTCGTCATCAAGCTCGAGACCCTGGGTCTCGACCCCGCCCTGTGCAACTGGGTACTGGACTTCCTGACGGGCCGCCCCCAGGTGGTGAGGGTAGGCAACAACATTTCCACCCCGCTGATCCTCAACACTGAATCCCCACAAGGGTGCGTTCTGAGCCCTCTCCTGTACTCCCTGTTCACCCACGACTGCGTGGCCACGCACGCCTCCAACTCAATCATCAAGTTTGTGGACGACACAACAGTGGTAGGCTTGATTACCAACAACGACGAGACGGCCTACAGGGAGGAGGTGAGGGCCCTCGGAGTGTGGTGTCAGGAAAATAACCTCACACTCAACGTCAACAAAACTAAGGAGATGATTGTGGACTTCAGGAAACAGCAGAGGGAACACCCCCCTATCCACATTGATGGAACAGTAGTGGAGAGGGTAGTAAGTTTTAAGTTCCTCGGTGTACACATCACAGACAAACTGAATTGGTCCACCCACACAGACAGCATCGTGAAGCAACCTCAGGAGGCTGAAGAAATTCAAAAAACTACCTGCCCTCCAGGACACCTACACCACCCAATGTCACAGGAAGGCCATAAAGATCATCAAGGACAACAACCACCCGAACCACTGCCTGTTCACCCCGCTATCATCCAGAAGGTGAGGTCAGTACAGGTGCATCAAAGCTGGGACCGAGAGACTGAAAAACAGCTTCTATCTCAAGGCCATCAGGCTGTTAAAACTACTTGGCACCACACGTCCCGCTAGGGCACCTCCCCCCACTGCTCAACTGACACAGTAGCACACAGAACGCAAAAAATATTCTTAGAAATATTTAACCTCCACACATTAACAAGTCCAATAGCTCAAATGAAAGATAAACACCTTGTTCATCTAGCCACCAAGTCAGATTTCTAAAATGTTTTACAACGAAAACATAGCACATATTTATGTCAAACCACCACCAAAGATAGGCTAATTTACATAGCCATTTTGTAGAACAATAGATGCAATCACAAAAGCAGGATTAAAAGTAAAATAATTCACTAACCTTTTGAAAATCTTCATCAGATGACAGGAATAGGACATGTTATACAGTACATTTATGTTTTTTTCAATAATATGCTAATTATATCCATAAATCACGGTTTACATAGAAGGTCATGGCTAAAAAATGCTACAACAATGCCTGGAGAAATTATGGTAACTCTGCCAGATAACAGAAATACACATCATAAACGTTGACTAAATATACATGTTCTACATATACTTAGAAAGATACACTTCTTCTTAATAAAACAGCTGTGTTACATTTATTTTTAACTTTACAGATTTCGTTCACTAGGCTATAATGTGAGTCGGCGCTCAGGAATTAGCATTTTGGCTCCTCCACAGAAACCCAAATGTAACACATAAATGTTCCCTTACCTTTGCTGTTCTTCCATCAGAAGACCTGGAAGGGTTTATACTTACCAAAAACAGCTTTAGTTTTGAAGTCTGTGTCTTTCGGTTATCAAACACGACATATTTCGGTTGAAATGCAGCCATAAAGTTAGTTCGCACCAAAACGTCGAAATTACATATTATATGTCGACTACACTTGTCAAACTTGGTTCAGAACACAGCGTTAGCATGCTATATAGCTTCACCGCAATTCTCAGGACAAAGAGAAACACACGCATCGTTTAATCAATCTTGGAAGAAAGACAGAATGCGCGTCAGAGTAACCTGTTTTCTCGCGCGACCGAAAGGTTTCGGCCCGTCATTAATCTCGTGAGCGTGCGATTCACACAATGAGAAGCCCCATTGAAAGCGGACACCGCGCTGAAGGCATAGGAACTGTTCCCAGGACTGTAGGTGCTTGGGAAGGGTGGGGGCGATGACGTCAAAGTTGGGCCAACTTTTTGGATGACAAGAGAGAGTTTGGGAGAATGAGTGCCCTGAGAGTTCTGCTTTACTTACAGACATAATTTAAACGGTTTTAGAAGCTTTAGAGTGTTTTCTATTCAATAATATTTATTATATGCATATATTAGCAATTTTTTACAGATTTGTTTTCTGTTTACTATGGGCACGCATTTCACCAACCAAGAATACTCAGGTCTGGAGTATTCTGCCCTAGCCTTAACAGGTTTTAAACAGCCACCACTAACATTGAGTGGCTGCTGCCAACACACTGACTCAACTCCAGCCACTTTAATAATGGGAATTGATGGGAAATGATGTAAAATACATCACTAGCCACTTTAAACAATGTTACCTAATATAATGTTTACATACCCTACATTATTCATCTCATATGTATATGTATATACTGTACTCTATCATCTACTGCATCTTTATGTAATACATGTATCACTAGCCACTTTAACTATGCCACTTTGTTTACATACTCATCTCATATGTATATACTGCACTCAATACCATCTACTGTATCTTGCCTATGCCGCTCTGTACCATCACTCACTCATATATCTTTATGTACATATTCTTTATCCCCTTACACTTGTGTCAATAAGGTAGTAGTTTTGGAATTGTTAGCTAGATTACTTGTTGGTTATTACTGCTTGGTTATTACTGCATTGTCGGAACTAGAAGCACAAGCATTTCGCTACACTCGCATTAACATCTGCTAACCATGTGTATGTGACAAATAAAATTTGATTTGATTTGATTTTTGAACTAACTAAAGGTAGCTGGCTGGCTCGTTAGCTAACGTTGTTTACCTAGATAGGTTTGTTGTTTGGCTAGCTAGCTAGCTATATGTCTTAAGCTAAAGTATACCGTTAGCTAACGTTAGCTGGCTGGCTTCCAAGTTGACGTTATTATTTATTTCCCAGAGATGTTTGCTTTTCCAGTTAAAGTATAATGTTAGGCATTGTTGGCACTTCGTTCATTGTTGTTTAACTAGCTAACGTTAGCTGGCTGGCTTGTTAGCTAACGTTACGTGACGTGTGTACAACACCCATTGAATATGGCCAGTGTCAGTAAACGTCTGCAAAAAAGCATAATGAAATTGTTGCCAGCAGAGCTGGTTAGGCTGTTTTCATGTTATCCAGAGGTAACTAAATTATCGGCCAGAGCCTCAAGTGTGCGCTCTGAACGCTCCGAAAGCAAAACGAGATGGCTGGGGCTAAAGCTTAAGAGGGTGTGAACGATGCTGAATGGGTGTAGACAGAGAAAAGCTCTTCACTAGATACCAAAACATTCAAAGGCGATTTTCTCAAAAGTGAGTTTACAAGTTGATCAACTTTCAGAGCAGAATAACTTTCCCATTGTTCCTCAAATGCAGTTTATGATATAGCATTTTGTATCTGAGTCTCTTTTATCCAATGTAGAAAACACCATTTCACATTTTGCTACATAAACCGAATCCAGGTGGTGAGTCACATGGTCATTTTCACGTTTTCATAAATTCTTAGAATGTTTGGGAATTACGTATACTAAGGAATTTGTTAAAATTGTATAGTAATATAGAGTGGAAAAGACAATCAGAGCTACAGTAGGCCATTATACAAACAAACCATTTCCCACACTGGCCTGCCATCAGTCACTTTGAACTGGACTAAGTGTTTACAGGCACTTGCAAAAACACATTGACCAAAAGCAACAAAATACACCTGAATTGATTTCTGCAAATACAGTGGGGAGAACACACTGCTGATTTTGCAGGTGTTTCTACTTACAAAGCATATAGAGGTCTGTCATTTTTTCATAGGTACACTTCAACTGTGAAATCCAGAAAATCACATTGTATGATTTTTAAGTAATTAACTTGCATTTTATTGCATGACATAAGTATTTGATACATCAGAAAAGCAGAACTTAATATTTGCTACAGAAACCTTTGTTTGCAATTACAGAGACCATACGTTTCCTGTAGTTCTTGACCAGGTTTGCACACACTGCAGCAGGGATTTTGACCCACTCCTCTATACAGACCTTCTCCAGATCCTTCAGGTTTCGGGTCTGTCGCTGGGCGATACGGACTTTCAGTTTCCGTCAAAGATTTCCTATTGGGTTCAGGTCTGGAGACTGGCTAGGCCACTCTAGGACCTTGAGATGCTTCTTACGGAGCCACTCCTTAGTTGCCCTGGCTGTGTATTTCGGGTCGTTGCCATGCTGTAAGACCCAGCCACAACCCATCTTCAATGGTCCTACTGAGGGAAGGAGGTTGTTGGCCAAGATCTTGCGATACATGGCCCCATCCATCCTCCCTCAATACGGTGCAGTCGTGCTGTCCCCTTTGCAGAAAAGCATCCCCAAAGAATGATGTTTCCACCTCCATGCTTCACAGTTGGGATGGTGTTCTTGGGGTTGTACTCATCCCTCTTCTTCCTCCAAACACGGCGAGTGGAGTTTAGTTAGTTTATTTTTGTCTCATCAGACCACATGACCTTCTCCCATTCCTCCTCTGGATCATCCAGATGGTCATTGGCAAACTTCAGACGGGCCTGGACATGCGTTGGCTTGAGCAGGGGGAACTTGCGTGCGCTGCAGGATTTTAATCCATGACGGCGTAGTGTGTTACTAATGGTTTTCTTTGAGACTGTGGTCCCAGCTCTCTTCAGGTCATTGACCAGGTCCTGCCGTGTTGTTCTGGGTTGATTCCTCAATGCCCCACGAGGAGAGATCTTGCATGGAGCCCCAGACCGAGGGTGATTGACCGTCATCTTGAACTTCTTCTATTTTCTAATAATTGCGCCAACAATTGTTGCCTTCTCACCAAGCCGCTTGCCTATTGTCCTGTAGCCCATCCCAGCCGTGTGCAGGTCTACAATTATCCCTGATGTCCTTACACAGCCCTCTGGTCTTGGCCATTGTCGAGAGGTTGGAGTCTGTTTGATTGAGTGTGTGGACAGGTGTCTTTTATACAGGTAACAAGTTCAAACAGGTGCAGTTAATACAGGTATTGAGTGGAGAACAGGACAGCTTCTTAAAGAAAAACTAACAGGTCTGTGAGAGCCGGAATTCTTACTGGTTGGTAGGTGATCAAATACTTATGTCATGCAATAAAATGCTAATTAATTACTTAAAAATCATAATGTGATTTTCTGGATTTTTGGTTTTAGATTCTATCTCTTACAGTTGAAGTGTACCTATGATAAAATATTACAGACCTCTACATGCTTTGTAAGTAGGAAAACCTGCCAAATCGGCAGTATATCAAATACTTGTTCTCCCCACTGTATGTATGCCTTTTACATTTTTGGGACTTTACATTCCTATTGATCAAACAACTATGAAAAGGAAGGCTCACCAATAACAAGAAGTTCAACAACTAATGCTAGCCAGAACAAGGTGAACTCAAATCTAACGAAGGAACATTAGACAAACCCTCAAACTTTTTCAGCTAGTTGGGCATCAAAATTGAACTGATAAATTATGGGTAATTGTAGCACTCTCGTCCTTCTGCAGCTTGCCTGTCAATGCATGCTTGTTACAACCAAGCACCCAAGCTAACTGGCTAAAGTTGGTTAGCTTGCTAGCTAGCAACTTCAAATCCAATTGTATTTGTCACATGTGCCGAATACAACAACAGGTGTAGACCTTATTGTGAAATGCCTACTTACAAGCCCTACCCAACAATGCAGTTCAAGAAATAGAGTTAATATAATCAAAAAGAAACACAAGAAAATTACATAACGAGGCTATATACCCCCTGTATATAGCAGGTATATAGCAGGTTAGTCGAGGTAATTTGTAAAAATGACTATGCATAGATAATAAACAGTGAGTAGCAGCAGCGTACAATAGTCCATTTGGCCATTTGATTAATTGTTCAGCAGTCATACTGCTTGGGGGTAAAAGCTGTTAAGGAGACTTTTGGTCCTAGACTTGGTGCTTTGGTACCACTTGCAGTGCGGTAGCAGAGAGATGAGTCTATGACTTGGGTGACTGTAGTATTTGACCATTTTTTGGGCCTTCCTCTGACACCGCCTAGAAGATAGGGCCTGGATGTCAGGAAGCTTGGCCCCAGTGCTATACTGGGGTGTACGCACTACCCTCTGTAGCACCTTAGTCAGATGCCGAGCAGTTTCCATACCAGGCTGTGATGCAACCGGTCAGGATGCTCTTGATGGTGCCGTTGTAGAACGTTTTGAGGATCTGGGGACCCATGCCAGGTGGGAAAGGGCAGTATGGTGTGCAATTGAGATTGCATCATCTGTGGATCTGTTGTCGTGGTATGCGAATTGGAGTGGGTCTAGGGTTTCCGGCATGATGGTGCTGATGTGAGCCATGAACAGCCTTTCAAAGCACTTCATGGCTACTGACGTGAGTGCTACGGGGTGGTAATAATTTAGGCAGGTTACCTTCGCTATATTGGGCACATGGACTATGGTGGTCTGTTTGAAACATGCAGGTATTATAGACTCAGTCAGGGAAGACACTTGCCAATTGGTTCACTCATGCTTTGAGTACACGTTCTGGTAGTCCGTCTGGCCCTGCGGCTTTGTGAATGTTGACCTGTATAAAGGTCTTTCTGACATCTGCTACGGAGCGCGTGATCACACAGTCGCCACACGTCTGTAGCCATGACGTGCTTTGAAAGGCTGTTCATGGCTCATATCAACACCATCATGCCGGAAACCCTAGACCCACTCCAAGAGAGCTCTGAAATCAGAGTAGATAGCCAGAGTAAATTTGCGGACGCAAAATATAAGCTACCTGGATAACAGTCGTTCAAGTGCTTGCTAGCTAACCAAATGACACCTGCATCTCTAGCTGTGTATAGCCACCGAAATAAGAAATGAGGGGAAAAAGTCAATCCCTCACTCACTCCTCCAATGGTAAGACATTACATTCTCCTAGCAGCTAGCGAGTAGCAAGTTTTAAGTTCCTCGGCATACACATCACAGACAAACTGAATTGGTCCACTCACACAGACAGCATCGTGAGGAAGGCGCAGCAGCGCCTCTTCAACCTCAGGAGGCTGAAGAAATTCGGCTTGTCACCAAAAGCAGTCACAAACTTCTACAGATGCACAATTGAGAGCATCCTGGCGGGCTGTATCACCGCCTGGTATGGCAACTGCACCGCCCTCAACCGTAAGGCTCTCCAGAGGGTAGTGAGGTCTGCACAACGCATCACCGGGGGCAAACTACCTGCCCTCCAGGACACCTACACCACCCGATGCTACAGGAAGGCCATAAAGATCATCAAGGACATCAACCACCCGAGCCACTGCCTGTTCACCCCGCTGTCATCCAGAAGGCGAGGTCAGTACAGGTGCATCAAAGCTGGGACCGAGAGACTGAAAAACAGCTTCTATCTCAAGGCCATCAGACTGTTAAACAGCCACCACTAACATTGAGTGGCTACTGCCAACACACTGTCAATGCCACTGACTCTACTCCAGCCACTTTAATCATGGGAATTGATGGGAAATGATGTAAATATATCACTAGCCACTTTAAACAATGCTACCTTATATAATGTTACTTACCCTACATTATTCATCTCATCTGCATACGTAGATACTGTACTCTATATCATCGACTGCATCCTTATGTAATACATGTATCACTAGCCACTTTAACTATGCCACTTGGTTTACATACTCATCTCATATGTATATACTGTACTCGATATCATCTACTGTATCTTGCCTATGCTGCTCTGTACCATCACTCATTCATATATCTTTATGTACATATTCTTTATCCCCTTACACTGTGTATAAGACAGCAGTTTTTTTGGGAATTGTTAGTTAGATCACTTGTTCGTTATTACTGCATTGTCGGAACTAGAAGCACAAGCATTTCGCTACACTCGCATTAACATCTGCTAACCATGTGTATGTGACAAATAAATTTGATTTGATTTGATTTTGAGTTAGCCATCTAGCTAATTTAACTTCTTGGATATAGGGGGCGCTCTTTTAATTTATGGATAAAAAAACGTGCCCATTTTAAGCGCAATATTTTGTTACGAAAAGATGCTCGACTATGCATATCATTGGCAGCTTTGGAAAGAAAACACTCTAAGGTTTCCAAAACTGCAAAGATATTATCTGTGAGTGCCACAGAACTCATGCTACAGGCGAAACCAAGATGAAACTTCAACCAGGAAATGGGCAGAATTTTTGAAGCTCTGTTTTCCATTGTCTCCTTATATGGCTGTGAATGCGCCGGGAATGAGCCTGCCCTTTCTATCGTTTCTCCAAGGTGTCTGCAGCATTGTGACGTATTTGTAGGCATATCATTGGAAGATTGGCCATAAGAGACTACATTTACCAGGGGTCCGCCCGGTGTCCTTTGTCTAAATTGTTGCGTAATCTACAAGCTGCACGCAGTCATCCAGTGATTGAGAGGAGAGAGGAGAGAGGAGGCTTTCAACGAACGATATATCATGAAGAGATATGCGAAAATCACCTTGAGGATTGATTCTAAACAACGTTTACCATGTTTCAGTCGAAAAAAGTTTGGCGTTTTGAAGACTGAATTTTCGGGGTTTTTTGGTAGCCAAACGTGACGCTCCTAAACAAATAATCTTTCAGGAAAAACTGAGCATTTGCTATCTAACTGAGAGTCTCCTCATTGAAAACATCTGAAGTTCTTCAAAGGTAATGATTTTATTTGAATGAAATTCTGGTTTTTGTGAAAATGTTGCCTGCTGATGCTAACGCTAAATGCAATGCTAACCGCGCTAGCTGTTACACAAATGCTTGTTTTGCTATGGTTGAGAAGCATATTTTGAAAATCTGAGATGACAGTGTTGTAACCTGTTGATGGGTTAGGGTTCCCTTTTGGGAACGACCCCTCCCACATTCAGCTGGAACGGTGGCGCACGGAACAAAAAAAGATTCTTAGAAATATTTAACCTCCACATATTAACAAGTCCAATAGCTCAAATGAAAGATAAACACCTTGTTCATCTAGCCAGCAAGTCAGATTTCTAAAATGTTTTACGGTGAAAACATAGCACATATTTATGTCAAACCACCACCAAAGACACAGCTAATTTGCATAGCCAAAAAATGCAATCAACAAACGCAGGATTAAAAGAAAAATAATTCACTAACCTTTTGAAAATCTTCATCAGATGACAGTAATAGGACATGTTACACAGTACATTTATGTTTTTTTCAATAATATGCTATTTATATCCATAAATCTCTGTTTACAATGACGGCATGTTCACAAAATGCTACTCAAATGTCCGGAGAAATGATGATATCTGCCGGAGCTAACGTCAGATAACAAGCAATACACATCATAAACTTTGACTAAATATACATGTTCTACATATAGATAGAAAGATACACTTCTTCTTAATGCAACCGCTGTGTTACATTTATTTTTAACGTTACAGAATTCGTTCACTGGGCTATAATATGAGACGGCGCTCAGAAATTAGCATTATGTCTCCTCTATCTCGGAGTCCACAGAAACCCATAATTAACACATAAATATTCCCTTACCTTTGATGTTCTTCGATCAGAAGACGTGGAAGGAGTTATACTTACCAAAAACTTCCTTTGGTTTTCAAGTCTGTGTCTTTAGGTTACCAAACGCGACAAAATCCGGTTGAAATGCAGCCAAAATTCTAATCGATGCGCATCTAAACTTCAAAATTACATATTATATGTCGACTAAACTGGTCAAACTAAGTGCAGAATCAAGCTTAAACATGTTCTAAACATACAAAACAAACCTTAGCCCGAACAGACAAACCGAAAACGTTTGGTCAATCCTGGAAGAAAGAGAGCTACGCACCAGACGTGCGCATGAAAGTACATGTATTTTCGCGTGACCCGGAGGTTTCAGCCCGCCAAAACTCGAGGGCGCGCGCGATTCTCACAAAGAGAGGCCCCACTGAAAGAGGACACCGCGCTGAAGAGTTAGGAACTGTTCCCAGGTCTGTAGCTGGTTGGGAAGGGTGGGGGCGATGACGTCAAAGTGGGACCAACTTTCATGAAGGCAAGAGAGAGTTTGGAAGAATGTCTGCCCTGAGAGTTCTGCTTTACTTACAGACATAATTTGAACGGTTTTAGAAGCTTTAGAGTGTTTTCTATTCAATAATAATTATTATATGCATATATTAGCAATTTTTAACAGAATGTATTTCTGTTTACAATGGGCACGCAATTCCTCCAAAGGGGGCAGTAGTCGGCCCTATCTTTAACAGGTTTTAACAAAAGGCTAAGCTTGAGAGCTAGCATATTCATTTCATTTGCGATTTTCATGAATAGTTAACGTTGCGTTATGGTAATGAGCTTGAGGCTGTATTCACGATCCCGGATCCGGGATGGCTCGACGCAAGAAGTTAAGGCTCCATGTTTTTAGCTTGCTACAAAAATATTTATGCTAGACTATTACCCACGATATGATTGACTTTATCATTGCCTTTGCTAGTTTGATCGTGTTGACATTAGTTACATTTGTCCATTTTCTAACCAAAGGGGTTCAGCCCGCCCTTCTTTTTAGAGAGGCAAACTAGCCATTCAGAGCATGGAGCATGACCCTGAGAAGGAGGACGAAGCTAGTGAGCATTAGCTTTCTCTTTCGTTCTTACTCTCTCTCTCTCTCTCTCTCTGTTGTACCTTAGGGGGTTAATTGCTCGCTCTCTCTTGCACTCTCTCTTGCTATCTTTCTCTCTAACTCTCTCCCTGTCTCTCTCTGTCTCTCTCTCTCTTTGTGTGTTAAACATGATACAGACCACACACCATCTGTATGCCTCTAGACCTGATGAATGTACACACACCACAAACACACAGAGACTAGGTCTCTCTCTGGACATATCCTGTCTTTCCTTTTCCGGGGATCGTCCAATTTCTACAGGTATTTTGTCTGTCCTTTCCTTTGCCGGTGAGTCCATGTCTCTGATGCAGACCCTCAAACAGTTTGGGGCGTACCTGTACCTACTGTGTGTGTCTGTGGTGTGTCTCTATATGCTCATGTACAACTCTTCCTACACTAAAACTTGTTTTCTATTTGGTAATGTCGGCCACAACATAGAAAAAAAGAAACAGAAACATTGAATGCCCACCCCACCCCACATCACACCCTGACCTAACCAAATAGAGAAATAAAACGTCTCTCTAAGGTCAGGGCGTGACACAATTAGCCTATCAAAAGCTTCTAAAGCCATGACATAACTTTCTGGAATTTTCCAAGCTGTTTAAAGGCCCAGTCAACTCAGTGTATGTACAATTTTGACCCACTGGAATTGTGATACAGTGAAATAATCTGTCTATAAACAGTTATTGGAAAAATTACTTCTGTCATGCACACAGTAGATGTCCTAACCGACTTGCCAAAACTATAGTTTGTTAACAAGAAATGTGTGGAGTTAAAACGAGTTTTAATGACTCCAACCTAAGTGTACAGTATGTAAACTTTCGACTTCAACTGTATGTAGGACAAGCCGTGATCACAAGATAGTATAAACATATAAAGTGGGTGAAACAGTACGTAAACATTATTAAAGTGACCAGTTTTCAATGACTTGATATACACAGGGCGGCAGTCTCTAAGGTGCAGGGTAAAATATGGGATGGTAGCCCGGCTAGAACAGTGACTAAGGTTCAGGGCAGGGTTCTGGGCGGAGGCCAGCTGGTGGTGACTGTTTCTCAGTCTCTCGGACACAGCTTTGATGCACCTATACTGTTTCTGCTTTTTAGATGGTAGCGGGGTGAACAGACCATTGCTCAGTGGCTGAGGTCCTTGATGATCTCCTTGGCCTTTCTGTGACTCTAGGTGCTGTAGATGTCTTAGAGGGCAGGCAGTGCGGCCCTGGTGATGCATTGGGCTGACCGCACCACCCTCTAAAGAGCCCTGCAATTGCGGACGGTGCAATTGCCAGTGATATAGCCCAAAATAATGCTCTCAATGGTGCATCTTTAGAAGTTTGTGATGGTCTTAGGGGCAGAATTTCTTCAGCCTCTTGAGGTTGAAGAGGTGCTGTTGCGCCTTCACCATGCTGTCTGTGTGAAGGGACTTTTTCAGGATGTCAGTGAGAAACGATGAACTTGAAGCTTTTGACCCTATCCACTGTGTGTGACAGATGAATCCACCTGTCGCAGCTGACGTGGTGGTTACCGTGTGAATTCCCAGCGACAGCGTTGTATTCACTAGACCAACAGATGCAGAAGGGCTGAAATTGTGGGATTTCTTATGTCAACTTGTCCAATAAGAAACATCTGCTTCCTTTTCCATTGTAAAACCTTTACTACATATTTCTATGTATGTCTGGTAAATTTCTGGGGTGGTTAGAGTGTTGGACTAGTGACCGGAAGGTTGCAAGTTCAAACCCCTGAGCTGACAAGGTACAAATCTGTCGTTATGCCCCTGAACAGGCAGTTAACCCACTGTTCCTAGGCCATCATTGAAAATAAGAATTTGTTCTTAACTGACTTGCCTAGTTAAATAAAGATAAAATAAAATAAAAAAATAAAACACATTCGGTGCTCCTGCTTTGAAAGTGGTATGGTGATGCCACACCAGATTAAAAAGTCCTGGGACAAATGTTGTTTTGCCATACATTTTCCGGCAGCTTTGAGTTGCACTGTAAATGTGTTATTTGTTTGAACACAGATGGATGAGGGAGAGAGAAAATATATTTTTAATGTAATGTATGTTTATGTGACCAGGACAATGACCAAGTTCCTTCTGCCCAAAGTGTGCACTTGTTCAATACCCTTCACTGATTTCAGAGGAAATTAGTGGTATATGAATGGTATAATTATTGGTGGAAACTCCCACTAGCCCTTTCCTCCACCAATCCAATGCTTTCAGATTTGTGTGAAGTAGTGAAGGAGCGCACACTTCAGGAAAAATGTGATATTATTGGGACATACAGCCCTACTGTGGCAAAGGACTATAATAGTTA
This sequence comes from Oncorhynchus kisutch, assembly GCF_002021735.2. NCBI lineage: Eukaryota > Metazoa > Chordata > Actinopteri > Salmoniformes > Salmonidae > Oncorhynchus > Oncorhynchus kisutch. Next base: position 32,838,528 of record NC_034175.2, on the reverse strand, counting down.
CTTGATGCACATTCGTATTCCAGGTGAAATAGGATATCAATGTCTCATTGGTACAATCATTTATGCATATGAGCCAACTAAGTAGAGTAAGATAATCGAATGCCTGTCTAATCAGCAAGGTATTTGTGGTGGTTGTGGTGTAAGTCAGTAATTGGTGGTCGGAGTGTGTTTGTAATGTGTGTGTAATGCGAGGTGTGTTTATAATACAACGTTTCTCTGTGTGCAATGCTTAAATGTGTAATAGTTGTGTGTTCGCTCTCCCCAACAAACACTTTCAGCCCAACCCAGTGGAGGCAATGTGAGGACAACGTGAAGACTGGGCTGTCAGAGTGTGCTGCATGTGTGTGTGTGTGAGTTTCTCTGTGTGTGTGTGTAATGCGTGGTCTGAGTGCGTGTCTGTGTTAAGTGAGGTGTCTGCATACGGGTGTGTGTGCATGGTGGATGTGGAAATTGAATGGAGCCTTTCACTTCTACTGTTTGTCTCCCCGGGGGTGAAAGACTGGTTGCCATGGTTATGTTGGAATCCTGCCACTAATGGGTGGGAGTTGTGTAGCTCTGGCAATTTGACCCCTCTGTTTGTGTGGGCTTGTATTACTATCCAAGTGGGTACCTGAAATCCCCAAAAGTCCCCACAAGGATAGTAAAACAAGGAACATTCTCCCTCGTGGGGACATGTTTTAATCTTTGGGATTAGGTTAAGGGGTTAGGTTAAAGAGGGTTTCTGTTTGTGCTGGGGTTATGAGTTAGGTTAAGGGTTAAGAGTTATGGAAAATAGGATTTTGTAAACAAGAATTTTAGGTCCCCAAAAGGATATGGAATGGAGCGCAGCATTCTGGCACATGTGAGGTTGCATGTGTGAAAGCAGAGGTGCACAAATGTACGAACACAAGGTAAATAATTTGCCCTACACCCATACACTCAAACACAGATCCACCTAGTGTATACATTTACCGACATACTGTACATACATTGTGTGCCAACAAAACTACAGTCAAACAGTTCACCACAGACCAAGGCTATTATAGTAAACTAAAACTAATCATGATAAAACAATTTAGTAAACTGAAATAAAATAACAAACCTGTTTGAAAGACTAAAACTATTCTGAAACTACTATGCTTGACTCCAAAACTAAATAAAATAAAAACCATATGAATTATGTTCTGTTTTATTTTCTATCTTTTTTTTTGCTTGGACCAAAACATTTATGGGGTTTTCAAATTTTATTTGAAATGGGGTTTTCAAGTTTCTGAATCTGGCAGGTCACGTTGACATTTACTTTAACTTAAAAGTAGACCGTGAAATGTTGCCATGAGCAGCACCGCAGATATTGGTACATTTCCCCTGCTCAGCCATTGCATGCGTCAGCCGATGGTTGCGTACCACGTCATCGACTGTGCAGTCGGGCACCAGATTGCTATAACATGTTGGCCGTGTTCCTCTTCTCAGACATTGCTGACACATGCCAGATCTTATGAATTCTAGATGGATATTTACACATCAGCTAACCATATCAAATGGTATAGCAGTCTGGTGCCCTACTGCACAGTTGATGACGTTGCACGCAACCATTGATTGATCGATGCAACGTCTGAGCAGGGGAATGTGACCGTGATGTGGTTAGCTGATACATAAAGTACCTATCCAGGTATTTTTTTTAATACAAATCCAAAAAATACTTAACTAATAGAAAGAAAAACAAATATAAAAACACAAAACTATAATAACCTTGCCACAGACAATTCTATACGTTACACTTGTCTATACATAGCAGAAACACGTGCCTAGGTTTGACCAAGCTTAGTTTGCTTTGATATCAATCCAAATTACCCTACAGTGTGTTACCCAATACAGCATTAACATACTATATCGTCTCCTTAGAACACGTAAAAAAAATGAAAAAGTGGCACAAGAATTTGACCTTAACTGACTTGCCTAGTTAAATAAAGGTGAAAAAGAAAATTGGTACAGTCAATAAAAAGGAATATACAATGAAGTGATATTAAGAAATTCAGGGAAAACTGGAGTATGGTACATAAAGATATACCACATTTTAATGATGTATAATGAGGCAATAATGTTACATTTTTACAGCGTTATTGCAAAGAAAATAGCAGGGCAATACAAGGAATGAGTTAAGTTGCTATACCTACCACCCTCACGACTTCTACCACCACCCAGCCCATTTACCCTCAGGCTATTGGAATTATATCTGGCTACACACAACCATGCACAGAGCAGTGCACTGAGTGTATACTCTGATTTAAAGGGGAAGGTGAACCCATACAGATCATCTACAACACAAGGTTGATAACAATAGTTGGTCCTTACAGATTTGTGATTATTATTGAGCACACACTACTCTTCATCATAATAAATTATATTTCCTGTTATATTGCCTTTTTAAGCACACTTGTTTCCGCATGGATACTTTTAAGCGCAGAACACAACACGGAACACAGCTACAGTCAATGCTTGCACCTTTTACATCGCTGAAGGCAGTGCGCGTCTCTACAAAATCATTTAAAAGTTATGCTCAATATTACCGGAGCTATAATTTTCCTTTCTGCTGCGGATTTGTGCGCATGTCGTGGGCCGTGTTAAACTACTCACGATCCAATATCTTTGGGTTTGATAACAAACAACATGGTTTTACGTACTCTAGCTAGCAACCTGATAACTTGACCACTGAATAGGCTATGCACAAATTTGGATGGCACAGGAAGAACTGAAATGGAATAGGCTACTCAAAGAGATGCTTTAAAGGTAGGCTGTATATGCAAGAGCAGGCAGGTGGAAAGGACAGGCAGAACGGTGACTGTATGCTATCAGGATAGTTCATATCTCCAATCATATTTGCTTTTAGCGATGTTGTGTTACCATAAGTGGATGAATTGGTCTAATTTAGCATGTAACCCTTAGCGGCCTCTTCCAATTCAAATGAGCTTTGTGTGACTACAGTGGCAGCGATAAAATGCAAAACATTTAGACACTTTCTAATTGAGTGAGGCGTCAAAGCGGACAACCGGTCCACCTGGCTTCTGTTGGATCATTATAATTAAAAACAATGCACTCTGATGTAAATCACACAATTTCCTTAGGAGAGGTTAGGCCATAAGTGAGAGAGGGAATGATGGGTAGTGTGTAGACCTATATGTGTAAAGTTCTCTGAACAGTATATATGGTTACAGTGTTTTCATAACATTGTTGGACAAGTTTAAAAACACTTTGTTCTTTTTATCAGAATTCTTTTTTTCCTATAGTCACACTCATTTACAATGCCTGAAGCTTTAACAGCACTTAAAGATGTGTGTGTGTGTGAGAGAGAGAGCATGAGAGTGAGTGTGTGCAAGTGGCCGGTACCCTAGCGGTTAGAGTGTTGGGCCAGTAATCAAAAGGCTGTTCGTTTGACTCACCGAGCCGAATAGGAGAAAAATCTGCTGATGTGCCCTCGAGCAAGTTGCTCTGGATAAGAGTGTCTGCTAAATTACTTAAATGTAAAAGAGTTAAGCAACTAAGGTCGATGTCCGAGACCCCACGGAAATTAATAAAGTATTTAGACACCTTCACTTTTTCCACATTTTGTTTTCATCATCAATCTACACACAATACCCAAAATGACAAAGCGAAAACAGTTATTTAGAAATCGAATACTTTACATAAGTAATTCAGACCCTTTGCTATGAGATGCGAAATTGAGTTCAGGTGCATCCTGTTTCCATTGATCATCCTTTAGATGTTTCTACAACTTGATTGGTGTCCACCTTTGGTGAATTCAATTGATTGGACATGATTTGGAAAGGCACACACCTGTCTATATAAGATCCCACAGTTGAATGTGCATGAAAGAGCTCATACCAAGCCAAGGAATTGTCCGTAGAGCTCAGAGACAGGATTGTTTTGAGGCACAGATCTGGGGAAAGGTACCAAAACATTTCAGCAGCATTGATGGTCCCCAAGAACACAGTGGCCTCCATCATTCTTAAATGGACGAAGTTTGGAACCACCAAGACTCTTCCTAGAGCTGGCCACCCGGCCAAACTGAGCAAACGGCGGAGAAGGGCCTTGGAAAGGGAGGTGACCAAGAACCAGATGGTTACTCTGACAAAGCTGTAGAATTCCTTTGTGGAGATGGGAGAACCTTCCAGAAGGACAACCATCTCTGCAGCGCTCCATCAATCAGGTCTTTATGGTAGAGTGGCCAGACGGAAGCCACTCCTCAGTAAAAGGCACGCGACAGCCCACTTGAAGACTCTCAGACCATGAGGAACAAGATTATCTGGTCTGATGAAACTAAGATTGAACTCTTTGGCCTGAATGCCAAGAGTCACATCTGGAGGAAACCAGGCACTGCTCATCACCTGGCCAATACCATCCCTACTTTGAAGCATGGTGGTGGCAGCATTATACCTTTGTTTTTCAGTGGCAGGATTGAGGGTAAGATGAAGGGAGCGGAGTGATCCTTGATGAAAACCTGACCCAGAGATCTCAGGACCTCAGACTTGGGCAAAGGTTCACCTTTCGACAGGACAACAACGCTAAGCACACAGCCAAGACAACGCAGGAGGGGCTTTGGGACAAGCCTCTGAATATCCTTGAGTGGCCCAGCCAGAGTCCGGACTTGAAGCCAATTGAACATCTCTGGAGAGACCTGAAAATAGCTGTGCAGCGACTCTCCCCATCTAACCTGACAGACCTTGAGAGGATCTGCAGAGAAGAATGAGAGAAATTACCCAAATACCTGTGTGCAAAGCTTGTAGTGTCATACCCAAGATGTCTCAAGGCTGTATTCGCTGCCAAAGGTGCTTCAACAAAGTACTGAGTAAAGGGTCTGAATGCTAGAGAGAATACAGTAGACGGCACGGGTCAAAATGATTGATTGATGACCCTGCGTCATGATGACGTGTGCATGTCCGAATATGGGCCTCCGGCCCGTCCCCCCCTGTTCATGTGGTCACGTGTTAGAGGGTGTGTGTTATTTTATATCTATATGGTATGCTTTGAAGTAGTCATGGTGATTGATGTCTAGGGGGTCTGGTTGAACTGGGGAGGGGGGGTTGAGTGTTTGAACTTTTGGAACGTGTATGTCCCCCACCCCCAGTTTTATCGCCCTTATGTTTGTTATCTGATGAAGCAGGAATGTCCTGGGGGTGTAGGGCTGTGGCATCTGCATTATAAATGTCCAGAACAAGCCATTTTTTAAATAAAGACCTGAATATTAAACAGCTAAAATATGTCTACAAGGCCAATTCTCGGAGTGCTTTGCAGCTCATGTCATGAATCCAACGACAAAAGCCTGGAGGATGTTTTGCGTGAGGCTCCAGAATGTTTTAAAGGATTTTTGTGTACAAGTGAGGGACATATTTTGTACATATTCCACCCGGAGGAATCTACGGTTAAGATATTCACAGACAGCGAAGGCCCGAATATTTAGCTGCCCGGACAGAGTAAAAAAATATATTCTGAATAAGTGAATCTCTCCTAATGGATATTTCTGGAGGTGAGTAAATGAAAAATATATTTTAAGATTTGTTTGAATATTATTGTAATATTAAACCCTAGTTATTTGGGTATTTCAGGTCAAAGGCCAATATTCGTTAAAAAGTGTATATATATATAGCGTATGACTGTTAATATTGGCTAACGTTGTTTATGATCCCAAACATTTACGCAGCTTTTACGCGGTTTACCGGATCTGGAACAACATGAGGAGGGCTCACAAAAGTCAGGCAGTCAGTCACCTTCAGCCTTTTTTCGTTGTAAGTCCTTATAATTAAACACATACCCAAGAATATTTATATATAAAAATTTAAAAATAGTGTGTACTATTTTGAAAACTATTTTATGTATTTACAGCCGACATACAGCCAGGAATGATAAAGGATTCGTTATGGACATCTGACACGGGTGACTTGGATGCAATTCTACCGTTCTGTACGAGCGATTTTTCAAACTCACCGCGAATCCAGGGAACGGCCACCACCTCCCGACATATTCCAGACCCCAACAGGCAACGAACAACTGTGGCCCAAGTACATTGCTCAGATTCAACGCCACCCGAAAACTACTGTTGGGCAGGGAACTTGCGGCTTCACGAGCCGGCGCTCCAGGGACACGGTATGAGACCGTTATACATTTTGTTATTAGTTATATGTCTTTTTATTAGTTATACCTCTGTTGATAGAATATGTTAAAACAAGGACAAATAATGTTTTTTCAGACTGCCTGGAGACAGGCCCTGCAGAATCTGGAACGCTAGAGGAAAAAAGCCTAGAGCCCTCTGTATCCTCAATTCGTCAGAACAAGCGCCAAAAAAGCCGAGGTATTTTAAATATGTATTGTTAATATATATTATTATACCTGAAATGTATTTGACATTTTATGTATCTAACAACATATTTTTTATATTTAATAACGTAATTTTGTATGTATTATTTTCATTCAGACTCCTCCCCGGCGAAAAACGGCACAGACGGACACATACATCTAGAGCTGGGGGATTCCGGCGCACCGAACATTCCCGCTGAAACAACCGAGAGACCTGTTTAAAATGACATGTAAGATGTTGACGACCAGCTATTCTGTGATGCGGCCAACCTTATCGACCCGTCAATTATACGGCATCAGTACCGCAAGTAGAACAAGAAAGGTTTTTCACATTATTTTCCAGGGCTTTGTAATCGAGGAATGTTTTGCTATACAAACGACTGGGGGATTTAATTGAGAGACAGTACAGAGACGATATGTTATTCTGGCATAGAACAATTCCACGCATGTTAAACAGCAACCGCATTAAAAAACACAAATACAGACGCTAAATTCATACATGTAACACCAACCATTCCAGAAAGACCCAAAAAACGCACATCCTTAATTATCCAAAAATGGCAGAACTACAGCAACAAGGGGAGACAGTTGAAAGCCTCTTAGCACAGATGATTCCAGCCGAACTCCTAGAAGTTATTAAACGTATGAACGAGTCAGGGACGTCCGATGAAAGCATATTATCCCAGATTCCAGCCGAACTCCTAGAAATGATTAATCGCATGAACGAGTCAGGGACGCCCAATGAAAACATGTTATCCCAGATTCCCGAAGCCCTCATAACCTTAATTAATCGGATAAATGAGAGTCAGACATTTTCGGCCCCTGCCACCCCAACAGAGATAGACCAACCAGTAACGCCGAGGTCCGTAGAGTCTGAAACGCCACAAGATGTTTTTGGGGAATTGGAAAATTGTCTAATAAATCTGGCGGGAGATGGTCTTGATAGACGTGTCCGAGTTGTGTACCGGAATAAATTCAACAATACAGAGATTCGACAGTTTTTCAATTTCCTATGGGTGAATCAGAATTTTGACTATGCAGTATTTTACATGATGATAATGGACACTCTAAACGATCTGTTAGAGACGGCAAGAGATTATGACGAACCACGTGATGTCTTACAGTTGGAAATTTGTGGAGATAGCCTGCATAACACAGTATCTCTTATTTTACCCAATGGCGAAGCAGATCTTGAACAATTTACCGTGCTGCTAGAACGCCTTGTTAAGTCAAATTTAGCCATCATAGCCGATCGAACCCTTGAGCTTGTAGTGCAAATAATACGTCAACCCCAGGGGGGTGGGGGGCAGAGAAGGAAGCTTGATAGCCTAATGCAGTCAGAAATCATAAGCAATAAAATGGCCTACCTCATAAACGTTCACAATCCCGATAATAAGCTATGTTTTGCAATAGGCCTAGCGCATTTACTTAACCCTGGATGTACTGATCTGACGGCATTACAAAAGTCTAGAGAGATTCAAACGGCGGTGGGTCTCGGTATACAGGAGGCGGTGGCATTCTCCGACATAGTCAAATTTGAAAACTTTCTGAATATCAAGATTGTGGTTTTGTACCACAGTAGAGCTAATGCAGCTCTCTTGAAGTTCCAAAACACCCCCCAACCGCACCCTCAGATTCTGTACTTTTATGTGCAAAACGAACATTACTACGCCTTTACCAACATCACGGCATTTTTAGGCGCACCATATGTGTGTCCATCCTGCCATACCGGCTACACCCGAAAGGGGGGGCACTCGTGCCGTTATAACTGTTCGGTATGTCAGGATGCAGAGTGCCCAAGGCAACCCTTAAACTTGACACCCTGTGAGGATTGCCACCGCACATGTCGTTCGACCTACTGTTACGATAAACACAAAATTTAAACATGGCACCCTAAGGCCTGTAAATCTGTAAGCATTTGTGCCATTAACAAGAAATGCCCAAAATGTCATTGCAATTACAACCTTAAAATAGATAGCCCTAAACCGCATGTGTGTGGAATCATACATTGTCCAATATGTAAAGGGCCTTTGAAAAGCAGAGACGCTGAAGTTGTTCAAGAAGTACCACACGAGTGTTATATTCAGCCCTTGGCTGAAGATGAACATTCAGAGAAATATGTGTTCTATGATTTTGAGACAAATCAGCAATTGGGGGATCATTTGCCTATTTTTGTATCTACCATGACATTCAAGGGGGAAAAGTGGTCTGCAGAAGGATCCAATTGTGCACTACTCTTTCTAAAACATTTTAGAAAGCCACAGTACCGAAACTTCACGTTTATAGCCCACAATGCTAGAGCCTACGATTCTTACCTGCTTCTGAATCCTTTGATACAGCAAGGCGTGGCACCCAGGGTCATAGCTCAAGGTAGTAAAATCTTGTGTTTTGTAGACCCAGCCTTCAACCAGAGATACATTGACACAGCTTAAGCTTCTTACCCATGCGATTGGCGCAAATGCCAGAGGCCTTGGGTTTTGAAAACTCTGTGAAAGGCTGGTTCCCCCACTTCTTCACATCTGAGGAGAATCTACATTATGTCGGATCATATCCCAGCCCTGAAATGTACGGGTGTGATCAAATGTCTCCCAAAGAGCGTGAGAGATTCATGACGTGGTACGAGACAGTAAGACATGGCACCTTTGATTTCCATAAAGAGATGGAATCATACTGTGACAATGATGTGGTTATACTTCGTGAAGGATGCCTCAGATTCAGAGAAGAGGTAACCACAGATGCAGGCATTGACCCCTGGAGTTGTACAACTATTGCATCGGCATGCATGAAAACCTACCGTACACACTATCTGCCTACAGCCTCTATAGCTATCCCCTCGCCTGACAACTACCGACGCCAATTCAAGTCATACTCTAGTGGGTCCATTCAATGGTTAGAGTATATGGCCCAGGGTAAAGACATTTTTATTCAACATGCTTTGAATCGAGGGGAGAAGGCATTTGGCTCTTACCATGTAGATGGCTACACTCAGATTGACGGGATTGAGACCGTGTATGAATACAACGGTTGTTTCTTCCATGGTTGCAAATCTTGCTTTGTGCCCCAGAACATGTGTGTCCTAACCCAAAAGACTTTTGGGGAAATGTACCAAGAGTTTCAAGACAAAGTTGATTCTTTACAGGCTACTTACGGTCTAAAAGTGGTTGTTTTGTGGGAGCACGAATGGGACAGCCCTCAAAAAGTCTGATCCTCATGTTCAAACCTTCCTTTCCAGCTTTGACACCCCCGAGCCCCTGGATCCCAGACAGGCCTTGTATGGTGGCCGTACCAATGCTTTGACATTGCGGTATGTAGCGCAACCCGACAAGACAATAGGCTATGTAGATTTTACATCCCTTTATCCTCATGTAATGAGTTCCTCATGCTATCCTATAAGGCATCCGGAAATTATTCATTGTGATTTTGACTTACCTCAAAACTATTTTGGTCTGATCAAAGCAACAGTCTACCCTCCTAGGGGTTTGTTTATACCTGTGTTGCCTTACAGGGGCCCTCAAGGAAAACTTTTCTTTCCCCTTTGTCGCACCTGCAGTGAAAACATACAACAAAACCCATGTGATCACTCCGATCAAGAAATGGCCCTGACAGGGGTGTGGGTCACAGTTGAATTCTCTAAGGCTTTAGAGATGGGGTATCGTGTGGCCAAAATCTTTGAAGTATGGAACTTTTCCAAGAAATCAGACACTCTTTTTAAAGAGTACATCAAGACCTTCTTGAGATGTAAGCAAATGGCTTCAGGCTATCCTGCATCGGTCACAGATCAAGAGAGTAAAGACAGGTACATTCAAGACTATCACGACAGAGAAGGCATCCTTCTTGACCCTGACAGAATAGAGGTCAACAAAACCAAACGAAATGTGTCGAAATTGTACTTAAATTCGCTTTGGGGCAAATTAGCGCTGAGGTGTAATATGCTAACAACGTCGATTATTAAAGACCCTGAAGAATTTTGGGAATTTTTTTTTTCGGACCGATACGAAATTTCACATTTTTCATTCTTGAGTCAAGACATTGCCTTGGTGCAATTGCGACGTAACAAGAAGTGGGTTCTACCCCCGGGTAATGTAAATGTGTTTCTTGCAGCATTTACCACGGCCTATGGCCGACTTGAACTGTACAAGCTCATGGAGCAGCTTCAGAGGCGGGTTCTTTGCGGTCTCTGTGGTCTATGTAAGCAAACCGGGGGATTGGAGCCCCCCACTCAGCAACTATCTGGGTGGCTTAACGAGTGAACTCGCAGAGGGTGACCATATCACAGAATGGTCCTCCTGTGGTCCCAAAAGCTATGCTTTTAGAACTCTAAAGAATCACGTGGTGTTGAAAGCCAAAGGCGTGACTCAAAACTATGAAAATGCCCAGCGTGTAAACTTGGAATCAATCACACGCTTGGTCGAGGGGTTCCTAAATGACAGGAATAGTTACTTGGAGATTTTGGAGCTCCTACAAAAAAGATTGTTAGGGATAAAAAAAGGGCTTCCATCTGAGGAAGGCCCCACTTACTAAAAGATTCTGGGTTGTCTATGACAAGAGACTGCTTTTGCCTGACTGGACCACATTGCCCCTTTGGCTACTGACTTATGCTACAAGCTACAGGGTGTCTTAAAGCTTAAGATATGACTGCTGTAGAAGGTTTTGACCCCCGGTTGCAACTACCATTTTCGGCCTTAATCGCAGGGCCTTCGAATAGTGGTAAAACTTGTTTTGTAAAAAGTATTTTAGAGAATTCTGAACATGTGTTATCTCAAAAGCCTGATAATGTTGTGTGGTGTTATTCTTGTTATCAACCTCTGTATGATGAATTGTTGAAGACAATAAAAATAAAGTTTGTTGAAGGAATACCTAATTCCCTGTCTGATGATGAACTTTTACCTCCTCATAAAAACAATCTGCTGGTTTTGGACGATATGCTATTTGCCGGTAGCGAACATCCCGAAATTGCCAGAGCGTTTACCCAATATACTCATCATAGAAACCTGTCCGTGCTTTACTTGGTGCAGAATGTGTTTCACCAAGGTAAAAATAGCCGCACCATCAGTTTGAACGCCAATTACATGGTTTTGTTCAAAAATCCTAGAGACAAACTACAAATTAACACTCTAGCTCAGCAGATGTACACGGGAAGGAAATCCTACTTTATGGAGAGCTACGAGGACGCTACCAAAGCGCCATTTTCTTATTTAATCGTGGATTTAAAAGCAAATACTCCAGAACACCTGAGGCTACGAACCGGTCTGTTCCCGTGGGAGTGGCCGACTGCGTACATTCCTAAAAAGTAACCGCTATGTCTCTGCGTTTAAAAATAAACTTGCCCCTCTTGAGAAACCTAGTTGGGGCTACATCTAATATTATTATCCCTATGTGAGATTGCTTTGAATCTTCTCAAAGGACGCATTCCACTCACCCTGACCCAATTGAAAAAATTAAAGAGACAAAAGACCGCGATCAAGCTCTTTGCCAATAAAAGGGTCAGTCTTCAAAAGAAACGACATAGCATATAACAGTCTGGCGGTTTTATTCTACCTTTACTAAGTATAGCCGTGCCCTTCATCACCAGCCTTATTGCAGCCCGATGTGGAGGTTGAACACATAGGGTGATGGCCAATAAAATGTATCTGGTGCCACAACAAGAGTTTGATAGACTTAAAAAACAAGTGCAGGGTCCCGAAAATATCTGACAAACAGCGGAAAATGATTTGGATACGGCCAAGAAGGATATTTTGAATCGAAAAGGATTGAACCCCTATGATAAGGTCCAAAAATACACAAACCTCTTGCAAAGGGATTTGTCCTTGGTGAAACAAAGGGAGAGAGAGACAGGCCATTTAACTATTTCCCTACAGGACCCTTTAAAAGATGACGAGCCTAGCGAGAGCCACGCCCCTGTAATGCCTGTCCCTGCGAGCTTACCGTCTGAAGATCAAATGCCTGTTGAAGATAAAGTTATGCATGACTTGTTAACCCATGTTCCGGCACGTAACAGGAAAAATGTTAGCTACATTATGAACAAGATAAAAGACTCAAATGGGGCAGCTACTTGGAACGACAAAGGAGAGTTTATCCTTCAGGGTTCGGTTGTCAAGGGTTCACATATACTTGACTTGCTTAAAAGTACCACATCTGCCCACAAGGTTGCTGATGACAGAAGACCTCCAGGGTGGCTTCAGTTTCTTAAGGCCCTGGCCATCCTCAACATTCCCCTCTCGGGTGTACCCAACTATAAGATTCGTCAACAGATTCACTCTTTAAAACACAAACCTTCAACGAGATACAGCACCCCTAAAGATGCCCCAAAACCCTTGCATCCTTATGAAATGAATGACGATAACCCATTTACCCCACTGAACGCTTCCGGACCTTTCCCTAATCCCGATCTCTCTGGGTGGTTAGACTTTTGAATGACTTTTGAATGACTATGATTAAATTCAATAAATGTTATTTAAAAAAATAAGCAAGTTAACATTGTGTGGCATTCTTGAAACATTTGGCGTGAGCATACGCCTTGATTACACATTCTTAAAGGATACACATTTGAACACTTTTGATATTTTCTAACAAAACAAGCTACAACGTTATCATTACTTCTTAAATCATCCTTATAAAGAGACATAACATCTTCAAAAGAAACTCCCCGGGCTCTTTGGCATAGGTAGAATACACAGTGTTGACCGCATGTAGTTGAAAGGTTATCTTGCACCTGTTTGATGTTGTAGTATATCTTTGAGCAGTTTTTGGTCAGAAATTCTTTAATAGATTTGGGGAAATGTGAAAAACCGGGGGGAAAGCCATAGGAATCAAAAAAAGTTGAGATTTTTCTCTTCAAATCAAATCAAATCAAATTTATTTATATAGCCCTTCGTACATCAGCTGATATCTCAAAGTGCTGTACAGAAACCCAGCCTAAAACCCCAAACAGCAAGCAATGCAGGTGTAGAAGCACGGTGGCTAGGAAAAACTCCCTAGAAAGGCCAATACCTAGGAAGAAACCTAGAGAGGAACCAGGCTATGTGGGGTGGCCAGTCCTCTTCTGGCTGTGCCGGGTGGAGATTATAACAGAACATGGCCAAGATGTTCAAATGTTCATAAATGACCAGCATCGTCGAATAATAATAAGGCAGAACAGTTGAAACTAGAGCAGCAGCACAGTCAGGTGGAAGTTGAAACTGGAGCAGCAGCATGGCCAGGTGGACTGGGGACAGCAAGGAGTCATCATGTCAGGTAGTCCTGGGGCATGGTCCTAGGGCTCAGGTCCTCCGAGAGAGAGAAAGAAAGAGAGAAGGAGAGAATTAGAGAACGCACACTTAGATTCACACAGGACACCGAATAGGACAGGAGAAGTACTCCAGATATAACAAACTGACCCCAGCCCCCCGACACATAAACTACTGCAGCATAAATACTGGAGGCTGAGACAGGAGGGGTCAGGAGACACTGGAGAGACTCTTCTAATGTCACAGCTAGCCAATGTTCACCCGGCATGTGTTTAGGATGGGTATTGACAATAAACATGGCAGGCCGCACCATCCATTTCTCCATAGGTAATTCATCACAAGCCAACACTCCGCAAAATTGTTTTCCAATCAGTCGGCTCATGAGCCCTTCCAACTCTTGGGTATTCATGTCTTTACTCAACGATCCTTAATAATAATCTACTAAAACCTGTCTTCGGCTATTCACCTCCAAGATTGAATCAGAGCAGGCATAAACAATCATGCTAACGGTACAGGCTAAAGGTGTACGGAAACGCATTTCCAGCCTGAGGTTACCTTGGGACACCACCGAAAGATTTCCTGAGGTGTCATCATCAGGGGATAAATTGAAAGCATACATTGTGTAACCCTCTGCAAAATAATTTCTGTCAATAGGTAAAGAGAGATCTTTTAGATGCCTCCCGGTAGCCAGGAATAGATTGTAAAATTCTCGCACAGATATGTTGTTATTAAATTGCGGTTGGAAAACCTTAGCAGGGACCTGACGTCCGTCCTGACACAGAGCTACATACTCTGCATTGAAGTGTTGAAAATTAAATGGGTTTTTATTTAAGCTGGAGGCGTGATCAACCAAACCTATAACCACGTATCGCGGTAAAGGGCCTAGAAATAGGTTTTCTTGACTGCAGATTCTGCTGCCCACAGGTATGCTAAAGGTTTTCATGGTAATTCTTTGGAGAGGGTAAATGGCATTTCCTTTCAGCAAAGCCTGTGAGTGACCCAGACGAACTGCCGGAGATAACGACACTTTTTTAATAAAAAGCATGGCCCCCAACACTTTTAAGCTAAAGTCCCCGTCCGTTGCAGACATTAGGCAAAACTCATCCTTGGCCCTCGTTAATTTTAGTCTTAATTCAACCGCATTTAAGAGTAAACGTTCGTGAAAGAAAATGTCAGAGTGTATAGGGCCTAGCAGATGAAACTCTCGAGATTCTGCACAGTAGCGAGCCCGTGCCTCCAGTCCTTTATTTGCACCGGTGGATGGGTCTGTCGATTCCATAGAGCCTCCTGCAGTATCCTTGCTAAAAAGCCCTGCGCTGAATTGGGTCTTGAGAGTGTCTTCAGAGTAGTTGAGTAAGCATTCCATGATGGCCCGGTATGGGTATGTGGCACTGCTTTGACTGATTAGACGTTCCCCCAAAGTCACATCCACTTGGGAGAAGATGGTGGCCACTGGGTAATTAATGAGACTCACTTTGGCATCGTTTGCAATATCAGTACCATCTCTTTTGGTCACTTTTAGACGCAAATGCACTAAGGTGTTGTTGAGGTCCAGATAGTTGTCACCGTGGCCTGGTATGAAAAACTCTATGGGGCCGTTGTCTGTAATGGCAGAGAGTGGGGCTATCTCCACATAACTGGACCTCTCTACTGAATGTTGGGTTAAGGGGGCCGTGAAAAGATCGAGCTCTGTCTTTATAGCTTCAGAGGACATGCGGTGTAAAAGAGCCATGGTGCTTGTTCTTTTAGAAAATACTTCTGAGTATTCTTTTTACCGTTTTTGGTCCAGACCTCCTCACTTTACCCCGTCTTTGACTAACTGAGTTTATTTTAACCGTTAACCTCCGTTTTTTAGGCGCAAGCCTGCGCCTTATACCCGGAGGTCTCTTTTTCGGTCTTCGAGACAACATCATCAACCCTGAGCCTTTTTGACTCTCGACATCTGGTGACGCCCTTCTGGTCATAGCATTGGCTACAACCTCACTTACTGCTGATTTTAAATGAGGTTTGGCAATGCTGAAGCCTCTCTTCATAAACGGTAAAACCATCCTAAAGAGGTTACAGAATATACCTCCTATCCCCGAACCATACATGGTGGGTGAACCATAATAGCCGGGTAACCCATTACCCACTTGATCAACATAGTATGAGACATACCGGTTAGGGTCGAGATGTCGGTGTTCCATAATTTTAATTTAGATGTATTATGTATATAAAATATATAATACTAATATGATATATGTAGAGAGGTTTTGGTGGGTCTAAAGTGGATTTTTACAATCGTTTTGCCATAAGTAAATTCAATGTTTTCGTTCTGATCCGTTTTAAGCTCAACAAGAATGTTTTCAATATATTTCTTGCTTACAGGTACGTAGTGTGGCTTGTCGTAGGTGACAGTGACTATGTCCCCATCCTTTCCGTCTATATGAACCGTTCTCAGGAGTGGCACACAGCTGTCTCCGACCCTTTGATAGGATATGATGTCGGTATACACAAATATGTTGTAAAATCCTGCATATATATCCGCGGGGAATTGGAATAATTTATCTCTCACATACCGTCCATTTATTGGGACCCATCCCCAACATGTATGCTAAATTACCGCCGGTCTTTATCCCCCCGGAAGCATCTCCTGAGATTTGTACCCTTTTATGTATAGGGTTATACATCAGGAATATTTCCATACTGTTCTGTGATAGACGTTCATTCAACTCGGAGACGATCCTGTCGACGGTTCTATAGAACCCTTTTTTAACCTTAATAAGTTTCGCAGGTTCCGATAACTTTTTGAAATAAAAATCACGGTCCTTATCTTTGATATTATACCAGCAATGGGGGTATGTAATCTCGCTGAGACCTACTTCCCAGGCCTCTGATAACTCTATAGGCTTTTCGAAAATTGGTTGTATAATTCAAACTCTGATTATTACGATATATATGTGTGGACGCATTACTGGGGAGAGTCAGGTAGAAGCCGCTGTGTTCATTATGCACTCCGGTGTACACACGAATGAGGATGTATTTTATCATGCATGGGGGTTTAAATTAACCCCCCAGATGCCTCCACCACATCCTTCTCTAATACCCAGCTGTTGAATTTCTGGGGCCAGTTTTTCCAGCGGACCAGCACCCATTTTTGACCTTTCTCTCTCTTTTGATCTAGAATCTCCTCTACGTGAAACACTTTGTCTTTACCCACCTTTACCTTCTGTAATTCCTTCTCATAAAAAGATCCCTCTATAAGTTCCCCGTCATAATCTTTTAATATGTAGACCGGGGGTATGCACGGCAGACATTCTGTAACCGTGAATAGCTCGTCACTGTATCCTTGCACTTATTTTTTGTCGAAAACACCCCTCAACTTGGATATACGAACCAAGTCCCCCACAATGAATTTAAAATGTATTTTTTTCTTACGGCGAAGGGGGAGCAAACCATACGATTTTTAAAGACTTGAAAAGAGTTTTCCGAAGAGACCTCGGAGGGTTTCATTTTTATACTCTTATGATAACTATTGTTATACCCAATTACTAAATCTATATCGATATATCTATGCGTGTTGTGAGCTGTAAAATAGCGCCACATCCGCTCCTTCAGAGTTCTGTTCAAGCGTTCAACAACTGAAGCTTTCAAATCTGAGCCTGTAGCATTTTGCTACTATATTGTGCTTCTTCATGAGTTTCTGAAAAGTCTTATTAAAAAATTATTTTCCGCCATCAGTCTGCACTTTCTTGGGGGCGCCGCCTTCCTTCAAGATAGATTCAAAGGCCCGGGTCACCACTGCACCACTCTTATTTTTTAAGACCCGGACAAAAGCTATTTTAGAGAAAATATCTATAACCGTTAGCATGTAGCGATTTCCATCATTTTTATCTGCAAGGGCCTGCATGTCACATAGATCCGCCTGAAATTGCGACAATGGTTGGGTAGAAAAAGCTCTATTTCTGGGAAAATGTTTTCTTACGGGCTTATGCAGAGTGTGCGCATCCTGCTCTGATAGCCTCTCATTCACTTTAGCATCGCTTAACCGGCTACCTGTTTCTTCGGCTATAGCTCTCTGTAAACGTTCCTTGCCCCCATAAGACCCCGGATTAGAGGGATTATAATAAATGTTTTTCAACATCTGCTCTGCCATCCTTCTTGCCTCTCTGAGGTACAATAACGTTAATGAACCACTTTCAAATAACGACAACATTTCATTTTCATTTTTGGGATTTTTATTTTCAATAAAACATTATGTATTACGTGTACAGACAATTCAGAATTCGTTGCAGGATACATGTCCCCCCTTTCTCAATGATCGAATCATGCAAAACCTTGTATATTTGGTTTAGATTAACAGGTTTGTTTCGCTGAATTTTTACAACACACACATCCGCTATAAAAGTATATAAACAACAAATATGATACATGTTACAATTAAATGGTGTTTCAAACAAATAAAGTAAAATCTTAGACAAGGTTGTTTCTAGTTCTTCAGAATCACCACCAAGCCGGGTTACCATTTGTGTCCATTGTAGACACTCGCCCGCATGTCGTACATGATTCATGATTTGTTCCATTTTCAACACATGCTCTACATTAGTCCCGGAATTGTGGGTTGTGTAGAACGATACATTGTTCACTTTATTTTCAATAATTTGATGCATAACACTTGTATGTTCTTTCAAAAGAAAAAAGGTATTTATTCTCTCTAACATCATATACACATAGTTACCCATTGCTCTACATCTAAATAACAAAAATATCACTCGGTCTCTTGGGGTTTATTGAGCCAGAAAGTCATCACATCAGCCACCACAGCCTCCCGGTATTTGTTATCGTCCACCAGGGTGTGTCGGATTTCTTTGAGTTTCTCGTGGATGTGGATCGCCTCCTTCAGTTCATGTAGGAATGCCTCTGTTACCCCGTAAACTCTGGGGATAGACGGCACAAGGCCCATAGCCTCCAGGGCTCTGACCAGCGATGGTATAAACCTGCAGGAACAAAGTATTTTCACCAGCGCCTCAAAATTGTTGAAGAAGTAGTATCTTGGGGGGTCATATAGGCATGGATGCCTGCGCTGGCTGGGGTGATTAATCTCACAACCGATGCATTTTTCTCGTATATATTCTCCAATCACCACGTCTAAAAGCGTGGCTACTGAGGCCTTGATGGTGTCCACAAAAATAGTACTGACCACCCCATCAAACACATCCTCAGGCTGTGTACATGTAGGGGGTGTCGAGGGTCTTGCCAGGGGGGAGTAGAATGTAGGGCTGCGCGGCATACAGTCCTTAGTGTCTGGCACCCATGACGTTTCAGAGTTCTGGTAGGCGTTAGGATTATCCATGGTTAATGCGTAGGTTAAGAACTGTAGGTTTTAAGGACCCTCCTTTTATTGTTGAACCAGCCCTCGGGGTTTCTGGGCGTGGTTAACGCCGCAGCTTACCTAGTTTTCTTCGGGGGCTGCCCCTTCTGACGATGTACCTTCTTGGGGCTGCTCTGCGTCGTAATCCGCCGGATTCGTATATATTATGCACTTCTTTAGCCGAACAATGCACTGGCGCTTTTGGCTCTGTACAAACAGAGCGTCCAACAACTCCAACATTTTCAATTCCATTAAAGCCCAACTTTTAAAAGGAATAAGCATTCGAAGCCTAAAATCCCCGACCAAACCGCCATCCCTGATGTTTTGTCTGCGGATTTCCTCGGTGCTGATATAGAACTCCATGCAGCCACAGGGAAGTCCATTCTTTCTCTGTATTTTCAATCGGTGAAATACTCTTCCGGAGGTGTCCGGGGTACCTTCCCAACGGGTCTCGTAGCCTGTGAACAAGCTGTAACCCTTGGTGATACGTCTCAGTTCGGGACACAAAACCTGCCGAAAAACCGTCCAGTCTTCAACCCCATAGGCCACTCCTAATGTCTGGTCGGTATATTCTTCTCCTTCGGCTACCGTATAGAGTTTCACTCTACATGCCAAGTAATCAAACAGATACCCCCATTGCTGTCCGTTAGACATCGGCACTTCATCTTTCAGCGCAGTTGCGGGCGGTATCTGGGTTCTATACACATTTAGAAACCGCTTTTTTGGAGCATCGTATATTGCGGCTGTATACTTTGCCCTTTCTCTATGTTTCAGACGCGGTCCTGCTTCAGTTGCTACAGTCATCACAGCTTTGCCACTGATCGCAAAATCCATGTTTAAAAATAGTGTTTACTGTTCTGGTTTCACAAGCCTTGTTCTGGACATTTATAATGCAGATGCCACAGCCCTATACCCCCAGGACATTCCTGCTTCATCAGATAAAAAACATAAGGGCGATAAAACTGGGGGTGGGGGACATACACGTTCCAAAAGTTCAAACACTCAACCCCCCCTCCCCAGTTCAACCAGGCCCCCTAGACATCAATCACCATGACTACTTCAAAGCATACCATATAGATATAAAATAACACACACCCTCTAACACGTGACCACATGAACAGGGGGATGGGCCGGAGGCCCATATTCGGACATGCACACGTCATCATGACGCAGGGTCATCAATCAATAATTTCTACTGTATTCTCTCGGCATGGGTCAAAATGATTGATTGATGACCCTGCGTCATGATGACGTGTGCATGTCCGAATATGGGCCTCCGGCCCATCCCCCCTGTTCATGTGGTCACGTGTTAGAGGGTGTGTGTTATTTGTGATATTTGTATAGATTGATGAGGGGGAAAAAATGAATTAATCCATTTTAGAATAAGGCTGTAATGTAACAAAATGTTGAGAAAGTGAAGGGGTCTGAATACTTTCTAAAAGCACTTTAATTAGCATAATAAAATAATCCCCCCCAAAATATGTCAGTTTAACCTAGATATACATTTTGGTTTTGCATAGGATGCATCTCAATCCACCGCATTCGCCTATGTCACACTTCCACATCTGCAGTGAAAGGTGAGAGAGCTATAGCGGTGTTTGTCAGACTATGAGACATCCCGAAAATGGTCTTCAAAATCGTCTGTACCGTCCCAATGGTATTTTGACAGATAGATGAGACTCTCAAGAACGTATACAGTACATATCGGTTGTTTTGCTCTAGGAAGCCCTCACAAGACTTGTCTAAAGCTCCCCCAGTCCCAGTTGAAAGAATGTATGGATGTACTGTATATATGGACACACCTACTCATTCAATGGTTTTTCTTTATATTTACTATTTTCTGCATTGTAGAATAATAGAGATGACATCAAAACTATGAAATAACACATATGGAATCATGTTGGATCGAAAAAAGTGTTAAACAAATCAAAAAATATTTTATATTTGAGATTCTTCAAAGTAGCCACACTCTGCCTTGATGACAGCTTTGTACACCCTTGGCATTCTCTCAACCAGCTTCACCTGAAATGCTTTTCCAACAGTCTTGAAGGAGTTCCCACATATGCTGAACCCTTCTTGGCTGCTTTTCCATCACTCTGCAGTCCAATCCATCCCAAATCATCTCAACTGGGTTGAGGTCGGGTGCCTGTGGAGGCCAGGTCATCTGACGCAGCACTCAATCACTCTCCTTCTTGGTCCTTACACAGCCTGGAGGTGTATTGGGTCATTGTCCTGTTGAAAAAGAAATTATAGTCCCACTAAGCGCAAACCAGATGGGATGGCATATCACTGCAGAATGCTGTGGTAGCCATGCTGGTTAAGTGTGCCTTGAATTCGAAATAAATTCCTGGCAGTGTCACCAGCAAAGCACCCCCACACCATCACACCTCCTCCATGCTTCACGGTGGGAACCACACATGCGGAGATTATCCGTTCACCTTCTCTGCATCTCACAACGACATGGTGGTTGGAATCAATAATCTCGAATTTGGACTCAGACCATGGGCAGATTTCCCCCGGTCTATAATCCATTGCTCGTGTTTCTTGGCCCAATCAAGTCTCTTCTTATTATTGGTGTCTTTTTAGTAGTGGTTTATTTGCAGCAATTTGACCATGAATGTCTGGTTCATGCAGTTGATGTTGAGATGTGTCTGTTACTTGTACTCTGTGACGCATTTATTTGGGCTGCAATTTCTGAGACTGGTAACTCTAATTTATCCTCTGCAGCAGAGGCAACTCTGGGTCTTCCTTTCCTATGGCATTCTTCATGAGATCCAGTTTCATCGTAGCGCTTGATGGTTTTTGCAACTGTACTTGAAAAAACATACTTTTTTTTACCCTTTTCCGGATTAACTCAACTTCACGTGTTAGTAATGATGGACAGTAATTTCTCTTCGCTTATTTGAGCTGTTCTTACCATAATATGGACTTGGAATTTTAATAAAATAGGGCTATCTTCTCTATGCCACCCCTACCTTGTCACAACACAACTGACTGGCTCAAATGCATTAATGAACTTTTAACAAGGCACACATGTTAATTGAAATGCATTCCAGGTGACTACCTCATGAAGCTGGTTGAGGCAATGCCAAGAGTGTGCAAAGCTGTCATCAAGGCAAAGGGTGGCTACTTTGAAGAATCTTTGTTTCACACTTTTTTGGTTACTACAAGATTCCATATTAGTTATTTCATTGCTTTGATGTCTTTGCTATTATTCTACAATGTAGAAAATAGTAAAAATAAAGAAAAAGGTGTGTCCAAACTTTTGACTGGTACTGTATATATTTTGTTATACTTCAAGGGGTCTTAAAATTCTAAATCAAATAGCAAAATCATTCTTGCAATGACCAATTAAAAAAATTCCATATAGCTAAGTAGAACACCCCCACCCCCTCTTACGAGTTAAACTTTAAGTAATTTTGATAAGAGGAAGTAGGCCTACTTAAACATTGGCCGACATTGGCCGTTTCCAACCCTTACAATCAAAGCATAGTGTGTTTGTAACTCGATGCACTGCTTTTTAAATAGAAAATCTTTCCTTAGGGCCACATTTTAACAAATTCTAAAATTGCGATTTATTGCAATTAACTAATCCCATTATTTGATGTAATTATTTTTATTCTTTGGCAGTCATCGCTTCGCGTTCCTAGGAAACTATGCAGTATTTAGTTTTTTTTACATGTTATTTCTTACATTGGTACCCCAGGTAATCTTAGGTTTTATTACATACAGTCGGGAGGAACTACTTGATATAAGATCAACGTCAACTCACCATCATTACGACCAGGAACACGACTTTCCCGAAGCGGATCCTGTGTTTTGCCTTCCACGCAGGACAATGGATCCCAGCCAACGAACCAAAACAACGACGCCGTAAAAGGTGCAGACGAAGCGGTCTTCTGGTCAGGCTCCGGAGACGGGCAACCGCGCGCCGCTCCCGAGGATACTACTCGCCAATGTCCAGTCTCTTGACAATAAGGTTGATGAAATCCGAGCAAGGGTAGCATTCCAGAGAGACATCAGAGACTCTAACGTTCTTTGCTTCACGGAAACATGTCTCACTCGAAACAAGCTATCGGAGTCGGTACAGCCAGCTGGTTTCATCACGCATTGCGCCGCCAGAAACAAGCATCTTTCTGGTAAGAAGAGGGGCGGGGGGTATGCCTTATGATTAACGAGATGGTGTGATCATAACAACATACAGGAACTCAAGTCATTCTGTTCAACTGACTTAGAATTCCTCACAATCAAATGTCGACAGCATTATCTACCAAAATAATTATCTTCGATAAAAATCACAGGCGCATATATTCCCCCCCAAGCAGACACATCGATTTTTTTATTTTATTTTTTTATTTCACCTTTATTTAACCAGGTAGGCTAGTTGAGAACAAGTTCTCATTTGCAACTGCGACCTGGCCAAGATAAAGCATAGCAGTGTGAGCATACAACAAAGAGTTACACATGGAGTAAACAATTAACAAGTCAATAACACAGTAGAAAACAAAGGGGGGGGTCGATATACAATGTGTGCAAAAGGCATGAGGAGGTAGGCAAATAATTACAATTTTGCAGATTAACACTGGAGTGATAAATGATCAGATGGTCATGTACAGGTAGAGATATTGGTGTGCAAAAGAGCAGAAAAGTAAATAAATAAAAACAGTATGGGGATGAGGTAGGTGAAAATGGGTGGGCTATTTACCAATAGACTATGAACAGCTGCAGCGATCGGTTAGCTGCTCAGATAGCTGATGTTTGAAGTTGGTGAGGGAGATAAAAGTCTCCAACTTCAGCGATTTTTGCAATTCGTTCCAGTCACAGGCAGCAGAGTACTGGAACGAAAGGCGAGGTGTTGGCTTTAGGTATGAACAAACTTTATTTCACCTTATGTAAACTGGAAACCACATATCCTGAGGCTGCATTCATTGTAGCTGGGGATTTTAACAAGGCTAATCTGAAAACAAGACTCTATCAGCATATCGATTGTGCTACCAGGGCTGGTAAAACCCTGGATCATTGTTATTCTAACTTCCGCAATGCTTATAAGGCCCTCCCCCGCCCTCCTTTCGGAAAAGCTGACCACGACTCCATTTTGTTGCTTCCAGCCTATAGACAGAGACTAAAACAGGAAGCTCCCACGCTCAGGTCTGTTCAACGCTGGTCACCCCATCTGATTCCACGCTTCAAGATAGCTTCGATCACGTGGACTGGGAAATGTTCCGCATTGTATCAAACAACAACATTGATGAATACGCTGATTCAGGGAGCGAGGTTATTCACAAGTGCATCAGTGATGTCGTACTCACAGCAACTATTAAAACCTACCCAAACCAGAAACCGTGGATTGATGGCAGCATTCGAGCGAAACCACTGCTTTTAATCAGGGCAAGGTGACCAGAAACATGACTGAATACAAACAGTGTAGCTATTCCCTCCGCAAGGCAATCAAACAAGCTACGCGTCAGTATAGAGACAAAGTAGAGTCGGAATTCAACGGCTCAGGTATGTGGCAGGGTCTACAGTCAACCACGGATTACAAAAAGAAAACCAGCCCCATCGCGGACCAGGATGTCTTGCTCCCAGACAGACTAAACAACTTATTGACTAAACAACTCGCTTTGAGGACAATACAGTGCCACTGACATGGCCCACTACCAAAACATGCGGACTCTCCTTCACTGCAGCCGACGTGAGTAAAACATTTAAAAGTGTTAACCCTCGCAAGGCTGCAGGCCCAGACGGCATTCCCAGCCGCGTCCTCAGAGCATGTGCAGACCAGCTGGCTGGTGTGTTTATGGACATATTCAATCAATCCTTATCCCAGTCTGCTGTTCCCACATGCTTCAGGAGGGCCACCATTGTTCCTGTTCCCAAGAAAGCTAAGGTAACTGAACTAAACGACTACCGCCCCGTAGCACTTAATTCCCGTCACCATGTAGTGCTTTGAGAGACTAGTCAAGGGCCATATCACCTCCACCCTACCTGACAGCCTAGACCTACTCCAATTTGCTTACCGCCCCAATAGGTACACAGATGACGCACACTGCCCTAACCCATCTGGACAAGAGGAATACCTATGTGAGAATGCTGTTCATCGACTACAGCTCAGCATTTAACACCATAGTACCCTCCAAACTTGTCATCAAGCTCGAAACCCTGGGTCTCGACCCCACCCTGTGCGACTGGGTACCGGACTTCCTGACGGCCCCCCCCGGGAGGTGAGGGTAGGTAGCAACATCTCCACCCCGCTGATCCTCAACACTGGGGACCACAAGGGTGTGTTCTGAGCCCTCTCCTGTACTCTCTGTTCACCCACGACTGCAAGGCCAGGCCCGACTCCAACTCAATCATCAAATTTGCAGAAGACACTACAGTGGTAGGCATGATTACCAACAATGACGAGACGGCCTACAGGGAAGAGGTGAGGGCCCTCGGAGTGTGGTGTCAGGAAAATAACCTCACACTCAACGTCAATAAAACAAAGGAGATGATCGTGGACTTCAGGAAACAGCAGAAGGAGCACACCCTATCCACATCGACGGGACAGTAGTGGAGAGGGTAGTATGTTTTAATGACCAGTTTGCCAATGACCATCTGGATAATCCAGAGGAGGAATGGGAGAAGGTCATGTGGTCTGATGAGACAAAAATAGAGCTTTTTGGTCTAAACTCCACTCGCCGTGTTTGGAGGAAGATGAAGGATGAGTACAACCCCAAGAACAGCATCCCAACTGTGAAGCATGGAGGTGGAAACATCATTCTTTGGGGATGCTTTTCTGCAAAGGGGACAGCACGACTGCACCGCATTGAGGGGAGGATGGCTGGGGCCATGCATCGTGAGATCTTGGCCAACAACCTCCTTCCCTCAGTAAGAGCATTGAAGATGGGTCATGGCTGGGTCTTCCAGCATGACAACGACCCAAAACACACAGCCAGGGCAACTAAGGAGTGGCTCCGTAAGAAGCATCTCAAGGTCCTGGAGTGGCCTAGCCAGTCTCCAGACCTGAACCCAATAGAACATCTTTGGAGGGAGCTGAAAGTCCGTATTGCCCAGCGACAGCCCCGAAACCTGAAGGATCTGGAGAAGGTCTTTATGGAGGAGTGGGTCAAAATCCCTGCTGCAGTATGTGCAAACCTGGTCAAGAACTACAGGAAACGTATGATCTCTGTAATTGCAAACAAAGGTTTCTGTACCAAATATTAAGTTCTGCTTTTCTGACGTATCAAATACTTATGTCATGCAATAAAATGCAAATTAATTACTTAAAAATCATACAATGTGATTTTCTGGATTTTTGATTTAGATTCCGTCTCTCACAGTTGAAGTGTACCTATGATAAAAATGACAGACCTCTACTTGCTTTGTAAGTAGGAAAACCTGCAAAATCTTCAGTGTATCAAATTCTTGTTCTCCCCACTGTATGTGACAAATAAAATTTGATTTGAATTTAACACAGATTAACCCTTGCTAATCATGAGACTCGGGTATGTTGTTTATGGGAACCTGGCAAAAGGACGTTTTTAGTTTTCAGCATGAAAATGCCCCTGTGCACAAATTGAGGTCCATACAGAGCCTTGGAACGCCGACTGCGAGCCAGGCCTAAACGCCCAACATCATTGCCCAACCTCACTAATGCTCTTGTGGCTGAATGGAAACAAGTCCTTGCAGCAATATTCCAACATCTAGTGGAAACCCTTCCCAGAAGTGTGAAGGCTGTTCTACCAGCAAAGTGTGGACCAACTCCATGTTAATGCTCATGATTTTAACTGGCTTGGTAGCTCGCTGGATTTCGATAAATTCCCCAACTGGGTCTGCATTTTAGAAAGTTTCCCTGGTGCGCTGTTCAATTCTTTATCTATTTTATTAATTAATATTTTGATAACTCAGTTTTTGCCATTGCCCAAATTGTCTT
The DNA here is from genome assembly GCF_002021735.2 of Oncorhynchus kisutch. Classification (NCBI taxonomy): domain Eukaryota; kingdom Metazoa; phylum Chordata; class Actinopteri; order Salmoniformes; family Salmonidae; genus Oncorhynchus; species Oncorhynchus kisutch. The sequence continues at coordinate 32,811,710 of NC_034175.2, read as the reverse complement.
CCATGTGTTTGAAACTAGAGCTTGTCCGAGGCAGGTCGGACACAAGCTTGGTTAGCGACAGTTGCTATCCATTGGATTGCAGCAATGAGTTCTGGGGGCTTAGCTAAGGGTAATGTAAATTTTGATTTCCTTTGTTTAAAAAAAAAGATTGCTTATAGAACCCAAGAGCCAGTGGATTATACGGTTTCTACAATGGTGAAATTATGTGATGGCAAGTAGATGTATTTACATGGCAAATACTTGTTCACCAGGAGCAATGCGTTATATAATTTTGTTTTCATGCTCTGAGAAGGAGAACCAATTGTGAAACACGAAGATGCTGCTTTTTGTACCTTGAAGGTACCAGGACCTACTACCCACTGGCAAAAACGGATTTAATCAACTACCATGTCATCAATTACCATGTCATTTCAACAAACAAATTAACTGTGACGATGTTGAATCAACATGGAGAAGTGATTGGATTTGAAAAAAATGAATCAATGTAAAGGATTTTTTTTTAACCAAGCTTCTAACCTTAATCCAATGACAGGGTGACATATTTTGTTTATTTCACATTGAATTCACTGTATAAAAAAATATCATCATAGCTTCAAACGTCAAGACTAGATGGAGGGTATTCACCTGAAGTTTTACCCAATCATATTTTAAATAAATACAGTTTCAGTAATTCTATCTATTGATTGTCCACGTTTTTGGTTTCCAATTTTCCAGTTCATGTTGAGGATCTCTCCTTGTTAAGCATGCAAATGTCTTGGCTCGTCTTTGTACTGGAATACATATTCCCGCTGTTGCCTTGCCCCCCATCGACTTTAATACATTTAGCTTTGAAAATCCCCAGTGTGTACGTACAGACAGCTGTAGCTTAGAATTGTGAGAGTCAATCTTTCTCTTGTAGAGCATCCAACTTGCATTAAAAAATGTAATAATCTGCACTCAAAAGGCTGAAATAATAATATGACTAACTGGCCTGATTGAAAACACACACTTAGAAGTTTAGTCTTATGGCAATAGATTAAATCACTTGTGAGGAAAATTCACCTGTGATGAATGTGGTGTAGTAGTTTGTTATTTATGTTGGAATGAGGAACAAGACCCCTTACACACACACACAGACCCCAGCCCTGAAAAATACACAACACCACTCAGAAACAGTGAGCAGAGGCTTAAGAATGTGGGTGGGCTTTGTGGTGAGGGCTGGCGAATCACGGGGGCAGAGCCATGGTAGAGCCCCTCCTCTTGCTCCTTAACCCAGATCCCTGCCAGTAAAGTTATGTAATTCAATAAACACTCCCAGTTTTGTTGCTGAGTGCCAGCTGGACAGAACATATCACACGCACCATTTTTCATATGGATCATTATCAGACAATTCATATGGATCAGACAATTATAAGTTTATGATTGATTGAGAAATACAAGTAAACTCAATTTACATTTTGGTTGGATTTGTTCATCCATAACTGTATGTGTCCATGTACTGTATGGTTAGTAGTTGACAAGGAGGTTCCACATCTGGAACCAGACATCCCAATGTACATAGGATCCAAACAGTGGTCAGTTTTACAGATATTTTCCTGCAATTCTACACAATTTGCCATGGGGTGGGGAGACGTTTTAAAGCAAATTTCTTGCCATGTTAACATAATATCTGAGTGAGCGTGATGAACAAAATCAATGGGGTTCCCCTGGAGGTCAGAGCCCCTGTGCACGTGCCCTGCGTGCCCAGACGGTAATTTGGTAATGATTGCTACAAGTTTAGATATCTGGCTAGATTAACTAGATTAATATACTAAAATAAACATTTTAACTAACAGGCTAATAAGTGAGGAAAACTGCTGATGCACAACCAATTTTTTTAATTGCACCTTGTGTTTTCTACTACTCTACCATGCACTTGACACATTTATGAAATTGCTTATCCCAGTTACTAATAAGCATGTGTAGCGTGGTTCGTTCTGCGTTGTGTAATTTAATGAGGACACTGCAACAACTGGAGGTCTGCTTGTTGGATTTTTATTTGCCCTGCACACGAAGAGACAACGCACAATATGTTAGCTCTTGGCGCAGTCACAGCTCTCAGGCACCTGCGCGAGCACAAGGAAACTCACTCAAACACTGTCCCAAGTACAAACAAGTTACAATAGGTACCCTAGCTAGCGAGCTCAGTAAAACTTGTTAACATAAATATTTATATTGTACATATTGTTACAAAACTTGGTTGCATAAATGCACATTGTGTAAAATTACCACGGAGCCAAGGACACCATACCTCACTAGCTGAAGGTCATGCAAGACAGAACAATAGGAGGGTACAGTAACACAGGTACCCCACAATGGACCAAACCAAAATATACCAAACTTTTCCAATCAAGTGTATTTACAATATCTATATAAAAAAGTGTTTGCACACAAAAAATAACATTTGCAAAAAACACACTGACTTATTGTTATTATTATTATTATCAAAGTATTTACATACCCTCTTGACCTGGCCTATTTGAACTGGTCCTTGTGTGTAACTTGGTGCATAATCTAGGGGAACAACATCACACATGCACCCGTTAAGAAAATGACTGTAAAAACTGTTAAATCCCAGTGGATTGATGAGGAATTTAAACATTGTATGGTTGAGAGGGATGAGGCAAAAGGAATTGCAAATAAGTGTGGCTGCACAACCGATTGGCAAACGTACTGCAAATTGAGAAATCATGTGACCAAATTGAAAAGGAAGAAGATACTACACTATGAAACAAAGATAAATTACATAAAGAATGATAGTAAAAAGCTTTGGAGCACATTCAATGAAGGTTTGGGCAAAAATAAAAACTCCGCTCCATCATTCATTGAATCAGATGGCTCATTCATCACAAATAAAACAAAAATTCATTGGCAAGATAATCAAACTTAAGTATGACATGCCAGAAACAAATGCTGACACTACACATCCAAAATATATCTGACCAAATTATGAAAGACAAGCATTGTAATTTTGAATTCCGTAAAGTGAGTGTGGAAGACGTTAAAAAAATTGTTGTCTAACTTGGATGGAAAATGACTGAGGATAATAGTGGATGCTATTGCCAACCGTATATGCCATATTTTCAATTTAAGCCTTCTAGAAAGTGTGTACCCTCAGGCCTGGAGGGAAGCAAAAGTCATTCCCCTACCTAAGAAAAGTAAAGTCAAATTTTACTCGCTCAAATAGCTGACCAATCAGCCTGTTACCAACCCTTAGTAAACTTTTGAAAAAAATTGTGTTTACCAAAAAAAATGCTATTTTACAGTATTTGGAATGTTGGTATTTTATTAGGATCCCCATTGGCTGTTGCAAAAGCAGAAGCTACTCTTCCTGGGGTTCACCCAAAACTTGAAACATAACACAGAATGACATAATACAGAACATCATAAAACAAGAACAGCTCAAGGACAGAACTACATTTTTTTTAAAGGCACACATAGCCTACATATCAATGCATACACACAAACTATCTAGGTCGGGGAGATGCGTTGTGACCTGTTTTGTGAAACCAGGTTATCTGTTTATTTGAGCAATATGAGATGGAAGGAAGTCCCATGCATGTCTGTTGGGATAAGTGTGTGTGTCAGAGCTGTGTATAAATTGACTATGCAAACAATTTGGGATTTTCAACACTAACGTTTCTTATAAAAAGAAGAAGTGATGCAGTCAGTCTCTCCTCAACTTAGCCAAGAGAGACTGGCATACATAGTATTTATATCAGCCCTCTGATTACAATTAAGAGAAGAAACATGCTGCTCTGATCTGGGACAGCTGCTGCTTAATAACGTCTTCGGGCTAGGGGGCAGAATTTGGAAGAATGAGGTAAACTGCCCAAAGTAAACTGCCTGTTACTCAGGCCCAGAGGCTAGGATTTGCATTTAAGTGGTAGTATTGGATAGAAAACCCTCTAAGGTTTCTGAAACTGTAAAAATAATGTCTGTGAGTATAACATAACTGATATGGCAGGCAAAAACCCAAGGACAATCCATCCAGAATCATTTTTGTTCAGCTCACCCTTGATTACTATGGCTGCCAATGGGAATTTAAAACGAATACCTCCCAGATTGCAGTTCCTAGTGCTTCCACTAGATGATAACCTTTTGCGTGTAGGGGGCAGTATTTTCATTTTTGGCTAAAAAACGTACCCATTTGAAATGGCCTATTTCTCAGCCCCAGAAACTAGAATATTCATATCAGATTAGGATAGAAAACACTCTGAAGCTTCCAACGCTGTAAAAATATTGTCTCTGAGTATAACAGAACTGACATTTTAGGCGAAAACCTGAGGAAAATCCAATCAGGAAGTGCCTCTTATTTTGAAACCTCTCTGTTCCTATGCATGCCTATCCTCCATTTAAACACAAATGCTTCGTGTTTCAGTGTTGGAGTGTGCCCATGACTATCCGTCAAAACAAAAGAAGAGGAAATTGTGCCGTCTGGTTTGCTTAATATAAGGAATATGAAACAATTTATACTTTTACTTTTGATACTTAAGTACATTTTAGCAATTCCATGTACTTTTTGTTACTTTTAGACTTTTACTCAAGTAGTATTTTACTGGGTGACTTTTACCTTAATAGAAAACGACTCAAGTAACAGTCACCCAGTAAAATTCTACTTGAGTAAAAGTAAATATACCTTAATAGAAAATGACTCAAGTATGACAATTTAGTACTTTTTCCACCACTAGATGTGGCTGGGGGTTTAACATTTCTTTCACATGACCGATCAGTTTAGACAAGTGTGTCTGGATAAGCATCATCTAATATTTATTAAATATTTTTATCTGGACACTTTGTTTGCCTGGAATTGTGTCACTTCCTGACCTTAGTTATCTTTGTTTTCTTTATTATTTTGGTTAGGTCAGGGTTTGACAAGGGTGGTTTGTTTAGTTTTTGTATTGTCTAGGTGTTTTTACCTGTTTAGGGTTTTTGTATATCTATGGGGTTTTGGTATTTCTAGGTAAATGTAGGTCTATGGTGGCCTGAATTGGTTCCCAATCAGAGGCAGCTGTTTATCGTTATTTAGGTTGCCATTTTCCCTTTTGGTTTGGTGGGTTATTGTCTATATGTAGTTGCATGTCAGCACTAGTTGGGTTTAGCGTCACATTAGTTTGTTTAAGTGTTCTTCGTTTTAATAAAAGAAGAATGTATTCCAATCACGACCGTGACAAATTGTTCCTTATTGTAGGCTACTACTTTTAGCCTTTACCATACTACTCACTGTTTAGCATATGATCTCAATATGAATCCTTAAAGAGATGGGTGGGGCTGGCTTAAGAGGGTGTGAACATTGCAGAATGGGTGTAGACAAAGGAGAGCTCTCCAGTTGGTACCAAAAACATTCAAAAGACATTTTCTCAAAATTGCTTTTTTACAAGTTTATCAACTTTGAAAGCAAAATTACTTTCCCATTGTTCCTAGAAAATGCAGTGATATACCATTTTGTATACTTCTACTTTTATCGAATGTAAAAAAACACCATTTCAAATGTTGATTGATACGTAAGACCTATTTGAGCCAGTCGATCAAATATTTTAAGAATATAATGGACAGACTATGTTAGTTTCTCTTAGAATAAAAACCTTAGTAAATAACCTTAGTAAGTAATAAGCCAGTTAAATCTTCTACTTTTTTGTGGAGAGCAATTCTTACACTATTGTTCTAAATTCAATCACTATATTCTTCTTCATCCTCATCATTCACCTAATTCAATTTTGAATAATTATTGGATTCTATATGGTTTATATCGGCCATTCATTGACTAAATTACTTTAGGTAGAGACACAAAAGCATAATCAGCGGTCTTACTCCCCCATGCGGTGGTCTGGAGCAATGAAGCAGTGACGATGGGTACCATACGAAACCACAAATTACCTCTAAATCCCGCGGCATAATCGCAAAACTTTTAATCGAGGAACCACTGTACATGTGCCCATTTAATACCAAATTATTAGAGATACACAAACTGTTCTTGCACCCACCATGCGTCATGTGCATAATTGTCATGACTTCCCCCGAAGTTGGTCCCTCTCCTTGTTCGGGTGGCATTTGGCGGTCGACGTCACCGATTTTCTAGCCGTCGCTGTTCCACTTTTAATTTTCCATTTGTTTTGTCTTCGTTGTACCCACCTGTTTTCCATTCCCATAATTATATGTTCCTTATTTAACCCTCTGGTTCCCCCATGGTTTTGTGCATGTTTGTTCGTTGTAATTTGTTCTGTATTTGTGAGCTTGATAATTTTCCTTCTTGGAATATTTGTTGTTTTGAGTAAAGTTCCGTGAATTACTCATCTCTGTGACCTGCGCCTTGCCTGCTACACTTAGATGCCTTACAGTAATGGTGAAGTGAGGTGAAATGTGTATGAGTTTGTTTGTTTGACCTGAGGAAGATTTGTTTTGGATTGAAACGTTGTCAATAAAGCGGTGAATTTGGAGCTTTAACAGTGTGCAGGCCTTCTTGTTCTTTCATAGGAGCTTTCTGACACAAATATGACTAGAATATTATACACTACACACCTGTCTGAGTCTTCACCAAAAACCCTCAAACTCAAACCAGGTCACAGTGAGTTTCCCCGAATCCATTATTTTCATTCTCTCTCGCTCTCTCTCTCTCTCTCCACCTGTCATCTTCAAACCCCTTCCCCTCTCTCTCTCTCTCTCTCTCTCTCTCTCTCTCCGTCATCTTCATCCTCTCTCTCTCTCTCTCTCCCTGTCATCTTCATCCTCTCTCTCTCTCTCTCTCTCTTTCCCTGTCATCTTCATCCTCTCTCTCTCTCCCCCTGTCATCTTCATCCTCTCTCTCTCTCTCTCTCTCTCTCTCTCTCTCTCTCTCTCTCTCTCTCTCTCTCCCCCTGTCATCCTCTCTCTCTCACACACACACTCCAATCCCTCCCCCTGTTTTTCCAGTTTCCACTCACTGGCCCAGACAGTCTTAGGGTGGCCTGGAGACAAGACTATGTTCTCACTGTCCAACTATTTAACTAACCGCAGTGAAGCAGCTTTAATTTCACCTCACTACTCAGCCCAGCTCCTCTTGGGGGTCTTTCAGAGACCCAAACAGCTAGCCAGGCAGACACATGTTCATGCACACACAGACTGTGAGAGCTTGTTGAGGCATAGACAAAATACATGCTCACACACACACTCACAGGCATAGATTTATAGGCATAGACGAAAGGATTTACGAATGCTTGCGCGCGCGCACACACACACACACACACACCACCCAACCGGAGCAAACCCAAGACCCCAAGGAAAACATACATTAGTCAGAAAAGACTCCCCCATGTTTGATTAGATTAGTTATGGGTCTTTAAAGATTGCTCTCCACCTCATTTCTTTATGTAGAGGTAAGATATATTGGATAACCACCTATCAATGACTGAACTGGACTCAGAAACTCACCAAACAGGTCTTGGATTCAGAGGTTTTGTCATGACTTCCGCCGAAGTCGGTCCCTCTCCTTGTTTGGGTGGCGTTTGGCGGTCGACTTCACCGGCCTTCTAGCCATCGCTGATCCACTTTTCATTTTCCATTTGTTTTGTCTTTGTTTAACACACCTGGTTTCAATTCCCCAGTTACATGTTCATTATTTAACCCTCTGTTTTCCCCATGGGTTTTGTGCGTGATTGTCTTATGTATGTTCGGTCCGTTATTGTGGGCTCGGTATTACGACATGTTATTGGAATATCTGAGTAAAGTTACTTGTGTTACTCATCTCTGCTGTCCTGCGCCTGACTCCTCTACACCCAGAGCATCACAGGTTTTTCGTGTTTGCTGAAAAACGCTTAGTGAGAAATGATTGCAGACAATAACTCAGTATGGCAAGCTCATTATAAATTATGAGTTAAGTGGTTAATGTATTCTCTTTTCCAGTGTCTTATATTACTAGTGTAATATCAAGATGGCGTAGCAGTAAGTCGTCCTGTCGTGTCGTGTCCCTGTATATTTTGTTTATATTTTGTATATTTTTCGTTTTTTTACATATTTTTCGTTTTTTACATAGCTATCCCTTTAAAAACATTTTGCTAAACCTAAGCTTCCAAATACGCTGGATCTTCACAACTAGCTATCTAGCTAAACCGCAACCCTGGATGATTACCCCTGGCTAGCGTTTCCACCCACTTAGCTTGAAGCTAGCCCGGCCTGCGCTACCACCGTAGCATACTCCTGAGCTACAATACCCGGGCCCACGACCGGTCTATCGATGTCACCGCATGAAGAGGAATAAACAGACTCACCCCATCGCGACGTCCCCCAAAGGCTAACTCTCTAGCCCTCGCTATCTCCCTGCTTGCTAATTCGGCCTGCTAACTGCTAGCTTGTCCAGCTCCGGTCCGCTAACTGCTACCTTGTCTAGCCCGGGCCTACAAACTGTTAGCTTGTTAGCACAGGCCTGCTAACCGCCTGAATCGCCGCGTCCCAAACGCCCACCGGACCCATATTTACTTTCTATCTCTTTTGACTTTTAATTTGTTTATACCTTCCGGAAACCTGCCTCACCCAATGTGATACGGAATCGCTATTATTTTTTATTTATTTTTAGAACACACTCAAGAACCTCCAGAAGCTAACCAGCTAACTAGCTACAAGCTATTTAGTCATTGTTCGTTTTTTTTAACCTGGATAACACTCGCCAGTCCAGCTTCCCTTCCCCATCCACCGCTGCCCCCTGGACACTGATCTCTTGGCTACATAGCTGATGCACGCTGGACTGTCCATAAATCACGGTACTCCATTCTGCTTGTTTGTTTTATCTGTTGGCCCCGTTGCCTAGTCTACGCCATTTTACCTGCTGTTGTTGTGCTAGCTGATTAGCTGTTGTCTCACCTACTGTTTTAGCTAGCTTTCCCAATTCAACACCTGTGATTACTGTATGCCTCGCTGTATGTCTCTCTCAAATGTCAATATGCCTTGTATACTGTTGTTCAGGTTAGTTATCATTGTTTTAGTTCACAATGGAGCCCCTAGTTCCACTCTTCATACCCCTGATAACTCCTTTGTCCCACCTCCCACACATGCGGTGACCTCACCCATTACTACCAGCATGTCCAGAGACACAACCTCTCTCATCATCACCCAGTGCCTGGGCTTACCTCCGCTGTACCCGCACCCCACCATACCCCTGTCTGCGCATTATGCCCTGAATATATTCTACCATGCCCAGAAACCTGCTCCTCTTATTCTCTGTCCCCAACGCTCTAGGCGACCAGTTTTGATAGCCTTTAGCCGCACCCTCATACTACTCCTTCTCTGTTCCGCGGGTGATGTGGAGGTAAACCCAGGCCCTGCATGTCCCCAGGCACCCTCATTTGTTGACTTCTGTGTTCGAAAAAGCCTTGGTTTCATGCATGTCAACATCAGAAGCCTCCTCCCTAAGTTTGTCTTACTCACTGCTTTAGCACACTCTGCTAACCCTGATGTCCTTGCTGTGTCTGAATCCTGGCTCAGGAAGGCCACCAAAAATTCAGAGATTTCCATACCCAACTATAACATCTTCCGTCAAGATAGAACTGCCAAAGGGGGAGGAGTTGCAGTTTACTGCAGAGATGGCCTGCAAAGTAATGTCATACTTTCCAGGTCCATACCCAAACAGTTCGAACTACTAATTTTGAAAATTACTCTCTCCAGAAATAAGTCTCTCACGGTTGCCGCCTGCTACCGACCCCCCTCAGCTCCCAGCTGTGCCCTGGACACCATTTGTGAATTGATCGCCCCCCATCTAGCTTCAGAGTTTGTTCTGTTAGGTGACCTAAACTGGGATATGCTTAACACCCCGCCAGTCCTACAATCTAAGCTAGATGCCCTCAATCTCACACAAATCATCAAGGAACCCACCAGGTACAACCCTAACTCTGTAAACAAGGGCACCCTCATAGACGTCATCCTGACCAACTGGCCCTCCAAATACACCTCCGCTGTCTTCAACCAGGATCTCAGCGATCACTGCCTCATTGCCTGTATCCGCTACGGAGCCGCAGTCAAACGACCACCCCTCATCACTGTCAAACGCTCCCTAAAACACTTCTGTGAGCAGGCCTTTCTAATCGACCTGGCCCGGGTATCCTGGAAGGACATTGACCTCATCCCGTCAGTTGAGGATGCCTGGTCATTCTTTAAAAGTAACTTCCTCACCATTTTAGATAAGCATGCTCCGTTCAAAAAATGCAGAACTAAGAACAGATACAGCCCTTGGTTCACCCCAGACCTGACTGCCCTCGACCAGCACAAAAACATCCTGTGGCGGACTGCAATAGCATCGAATAGTCCCCGTGATATGCAACTGTTCAGGGAAGTCCGGAACCAATACACGCAGTCAGTCAGGAAAGCTAAGGCCAGCTTCTTCAGGCAGAAGTTTGCATCCTGTAGCTCCAACTCCAAAAAGTTCTGGGACACTGTGAAGTCCATGGAGAACAAGAGCACCTCCTCCCAGCTGCCCACTGCACTGAGGCTAGGTAACACGGTCACCACTGATAAATCCATGATTATCGAAAACTTCAATAAGCATTTCTCAACGGCTGGCCATGCCTTCCGCCTGGCTACTTCAACCTCGGCCAACAGCTCCGCCCCCCCCGCAGCTCCTCGCCCAAGCCTCTCCAGGTTCTCCTTTACCCAAATCCAGATAGCAGATGTTCTGAAAGAGCTGCAAAACCTGGACCCGTACAAATCAGCTGGGCTTGACAATCTGGACCCTCTATTTCTGAAACTATCTGCCACCATTGTCGCAACCCCTATTACCAGCCTGTTCAACCTCTCTTTCATCTCGTCTGAGATCCCCAAGGATTGGAAAGCTGCCGCAGTCATCCCCCTCTTCAAAGGGGGTGACACCCTGGACCCAAACTGTTACAGACCTATATCCATCCTGCCCTGCCTATCTAAGGTCTTCGAAAGCCAAGTCAACAAACAGGTCACTGACCATCTCGAATCCCACCGTACCTTCTCCGCTGTGCAATCTGGCTTCCGAGCCGGTCATGGGTGCACCTCAGCCACACTCAAGGTACTAAACGACATCATAACCGCCATCGATAAAAGACAGTACTGTGCAGCCGTCTTCATCGACCTTGCCAAGGCTTTCGACTCTGTCAATCACCATATTCTTATCGGCAGACTCAGTAGCCTCGGTTTTTCGGATGACTGCCTTGCCTGGTTCACCAATTACTTTGCAGACAGAGTTCAGTGTGTCAAATCGGAGGGCATGCTGTCCGGTCCTCTGGCAGTCTCTATGGGGGTGCCACAGGGTTCAATTCTCGGGCTGACTCTTTTCTCTGTGTATATCAATGATGTTGCTCTTGCTGCGGGCGATTCCCTGATCCACCTCTACGCAGACGACACCATTCTATATACTTTCGGCCCGTCTTTGGACACTGTGCTATCTAATCTCCAAACAAGCTTCAATGCCATACAACACTCCTTCCGTGGCCTCCAACTGCTCTTAAACGCTAGTAAAACCAAATGCATGCTTTTCAACCGGTCGCTGCCTGCACCTGCATGCCCGACTAGCATCACCACCCTGGATGGTTCCGACCTAGAATATGTGGACGTCTATAAGTACCTAGGTGTCTGGCTAGACTGCAAACTCTCCTTCCAGACTCATATCAAACATCTCCAATCGAAAATCAAATCAAGAGTCGGCTTTCTATTCCGCAACAAAGCCTCCTTCACTCAAGCCGCCAAGCTTACCCTAGTAAAACTGACTATCCTACCGATCCTCGACTTCGGCGATGTCATCTACAAAATGGCTTCCAACACTCTACTCAGCAAACTGGATGCAGTCTATCACAGTGCCATCCGTTTTGTCACTAAAGCACCTTATACTACCCACCACTGCGACTTGTATGCTCTAGTCGGCTGGCCCTCGCTACATATTCGTCGCCAGACCCACTGGCTCCAGGTCATCTACAAGTCTATGCTAGGTAAAGCTCCGCCTTATCTCAGCTCACTGGTCACGATGGCAACACCCATCCGTAGCACGCGCTCCAGCAGGTGTATCTCACTGATCATCCCTAAAGCCAACACCTCATTTGGCCGCCTTTCGTTCCAGTACTCTGCTGCCTGTGACTGGAACGAATTGCAAAAATCGCTGAAGTTGGAGACTTTTATCTCCCTCACCAACTTCAAACATCAGCTATCTGAGCAGCTAACCGATCGCTGCAGCTGTACATAGTCTATTGGTAAATAGCCCACCCTTTTCACCTACCTCATCCCCGTACTGTTTTTATTTATTTACTTTTTTGCTCTTCTGCACACCAATATCTCTACCTGTACATGACCATCTGATCTTTTATCACTCCAGTGTTAATCTGCAAAATTGTAATTATTTGCCTACCTCCTCATGCCTTTTGCACACATTGTATATAGACCCCCCCTTCGTTTTCTACTGTGTTATTGACTTGTTAATTGTTTACTCCATGTGTAACTCTTTGTTGTATGCTCACACTGCTATGCTTTATCTTGGCCAGGTCGCAGTTGCAAATGAGAACTTGTTCTCAACTAGCCTACCTGGTTAAATAAAGGTGAAATGAAATGAGTACTAAATCGTAATAACACATGGACTGTGTCTGAAAATTCTACTAGCCGTCAAATCCTTGATTCCTCCATCCTTGTTGCCTTAATTATTTTTAAAGCGCATTAGAAGAGAGGATCCTATGTCCTTCCTTCGGACCTCCTCCTCCAATGAGCTTTGAGAGAAATTGAGGAAAAATGGAGGGCTGAAGCAAAATTTGGCAGCCAGTAATGTCACGTTGATCAAGTGTATTGCAACAGTAAACATGGGTACAGTGGACGCTACCATAGGAAAGCTCGAGCCCCAAAATTTCTTGAGCCACAGATGCCGTATCTTCATGTGATCATCCTGTTGTTGCAGTAAATGCAAACTTGTAATGTATTCAAGGTTTAATAAGGCTTCTAAAATGTATATTTTCCACTTTAATATTTCAGACTTGATTTGCCCTACCGATACATTTCTGAGCCCCTTCAAAAAATGTCATTATATTATAATCCACAAAACAATTTCACATTTCCTGTTGCTGGAGGATTCCTTTCCTGCTGTGTGAAACTTGACATCTGTACAGTCTTACAAAAAGTTAAAACTAGCTAGCTAAGTGTCCAGGTTCCTAATGAATGGTGAAGGTGTTTTTGCTGAGTCTATAGATGATGTACAGGCATGTCTGGATGAAGGAGAATATATTGAGGGTATTTGAGGAGTGAGGGCACACACTAGTCACCCTTGGGTCTTGTTATCCTCTCTCCTTTGCGTGCACGTGTGTGTGTGTGTGTGTGTGTGTCTGTGCGTGCGTGCGTGCGTGCGTGTGTGTGTGTGTGTGTGTGTGTGTGTGTGAATGCACACTGGGTGGTTTTTAATGAATACTCCTGTCCTAACCCTTCTCACACACACCACACACACACACATTTCTGAGGTGTAACACTTGATAAATGAACTCTACTCTACTCCACTCATCAATTATTCAGTGACAGTACCCAGCCTCCAATCCGGCCCTTCTCCTCATCTGATTAGGAGAGAGGTAGAGCCTAAAGGACCTGCCAGACACACACAGTAGGCTCAGTGGAGATGGGAGTAAAGATTTGGTTGGTCAATGTAGAGTTAACTGTTCTGTTACTGTATATTGTGAAACATACGTGGAGTATATTGTGAAACATACGTGGAGCGCTAATAACCTTGCCTTACCTAAAAGTCCATTACCTAGCTTATAGGTCTAGTTGGACGGTTTGTTCCATTGACATATATTTGAAGAGTGATGAACCCGTATCAATCTCCAGGATTAATTACTAGTTGGTTACAATGGCACAGAATGCTTCACAAAAATGGCAGGTAAAGCCCCCATATGACTCATGGGCAGTTCTGAGGGAGCCAAGAAACATGAGGCAATCAAATAAAAAATAATAAGTACAACTTTTTTTGTCTCATGTGACTTGCTCCTCCATTTTCATTTGCAATACGATATATAGCTTGTGTATCAGCTCTCTAAATTGAGCTCAGTGCAGCTAGTTATAATGGAGGTATCCATGATCAGCTGTTCAGAGAAAATCACCCCTGAAGTTGGTCAGTTTTTAGCGTGGTGCTGTTTGCATTCTACACAATGCAACGTGCTACTGAAGAAGTGCTACTGAAGAAGACATCATGTCTGTTATTTGGCATAAATTGTAGTTTGCTTGCTACTCATTTAACAGATTAACAGGATACTATGCTATCTAGCTGGTTAATATGCGTAAAAATACGTTTGTTGGTGTCCTAGAAAGCAGGGGCGTTTCGCAGCACCCCGTCTGCAAGGTCTGAGCAAGCCCCCCCGAGCCCCCCCAGATAAAAATGTGTCATCACACAATACTCTGTAATGTCAAAGTGAAAGAACTTCTATGATTAGATTTTCTTTTAACCCCTGGATTCGATCCATGTTAGAATCCACTTTTGGCAGAGATTATTTCCTGTGAGTGTTTGGGGTTAGTCTCTAAGAGCTTTGCATACCTGGACTGTACAATACTTGTCCATTATTCTGTCTAACCCCTTAGAGTTGATGACTGGGTCCCTGCGGAGTTCTAATTTGCTAAACTAAAAATCCCCCTAAAAATCTATAATTTTAAGCAAGACTTATAGATTTGCATTGGATGCGCCTCAATTCACCACATCCGCCGATGTCGCACGCCTGCATCTGCGGTGAAAGGTGAGAGAGCTAGAGCGGTGTTTGTCTAAGGGACTGGGGGGGTGTGGTACATCCTGAAAATCGGTCTTCTCAAAAATCGTCTGTAGCGTCCGAATGATTTGACCCCTCTATGGAAAGAGACTCTCATGAACACGGACATGTCAGTTGTTTACCTCTAGGATGCCCACAGGCCTCACAAGATTTGTCCTCCAGTTGTCAACAATTTAAATATACAGTATATGGATACTGTTTACTTCCAAAACTAAGGGCTTAAATACAAGATAAAAATATCTATATGTTGTATGATCTTTCTTATATAAGACAGTCACTTCAGAACAAACTTATTTTAGAGCAGCAGCGTAAAAGGCGGGGGGCAATGAAAATAGTCTGGGGTAGCCATTTGATTAGATATCCAGGAGTCATATGGCTTGGGGGTAGAAGCTGTTTAGAAGCCTCTTGGACCTAGATTTGGCGCTCCTGTACCGCTTGCCATGCGTTAGCAGAGAGAACAGTCTATGACTAGGGTGGCTGGAGACTTTGATATCGCCTGGGGTATTCATCTGACACCGCCTGGTATAGAGGTGATGTGTTGGGCCATAAGCACTACCCTCTGTAGTGCCTTGCAGTCAGTGCCTTGCAGTCGGAGGCTGAGCAGTTGCTGTAACAGGCAACCATGCTCTCGATTGTGCCGCTATAGAACCGTTTGAAGATCTGAGGACCTATGTCAAATCTTTTCAGGCTCCTGAGGGGGAATAGGTTTTGTCGTGCCCTCTTCATGACTGTCTTAGTGTGCTTGGGCCATGTTAGTTTGATGGTGATGTGGACACCAAGGTACATGAAGCTCTCAAGCATGACACACTAGCTATGAAAGATGGGCACTGAGGCAGACACAGACGCCTACTTCGATAGTAAAAAAGTTGTAAAAATGACTCTACTCCTGCACAAAATATGTACAAGTATAATGGTCGCTAGTGATTTCATCAGCTGGTTTTAGCTTGGTGTAGGCTTCCTGCTGCTAGCTGGCTTCCTTGACAAACAGGGATGGAATTGTAGCTATCGCTAGCTAAGGATTATGGGCACTGCACTAATAAACAATTTGTAGTTTGAGACTTATTTACATTAGTTTGACAGCTTGCTGATGAAGTTGTAGACATGTTCCCATCTTCAGTCAGTCTATACTTCAGCATGTTTCCAAAGCACCAATCGCTACGTCGTAACGTTGGGTCAGCTAAACGCGCAGCAGGAGACTTGATACTTTACTGACTCAGGGCAGAGCAGGATGTTTTCTGCTACATTAAAATGTGTTAATTATGAAAAAATTATGTTACTACAGTAGCTAACCTTGCATATGGATGGAGCCTTGCCTTTTAGTGTTGCAGTAGCTGGTTGGTTAGCTTCTCTTTTGTTTCATATGAAGTGGCTGACTCAGGCTTAGCAAGTTAATAATAATGAATACATTTTTGTGTATCAAACATCAGAAATACAGTCCTTAGCTAGCTGTAAAATCATGCCACTAAGACCTCGAAATTAAACTTCAAAATGATTTACAGATTTCTTGATTTAGCTTGATTATTGAGACAATTTTTTTAGGGTAACGTAGTGTTGAATGTTGTTGCTAGGTAGCATGCTAAGGTTCATGGGTAGAAGTTGCTGCCAATGACATAGGATGTCCACTCGATAAAGAGGCTTCCGAGATTGACTCGATTGACTCGTGAACGCACATATCGAGTGATTAATAACCATGTATATCATGGCAATAGCACAGTAAGAATAATTGCAAGGAATGTATATATAAATGCTAACTTATTATATGCAACAGGGAAGATGACACGCAACTGCAGCAACCAGAGCAGAGGACTGTATATTATACAAATAGTAAGCTGTTGCACAGTAACACACAGAGCAAGCACTCTAAATGTATAAACTAGGTGGTTCGAGCCCTGAATGCTGATTTGCTGAAAGCAGTCATATATGAAACCATAAACCACAGGTATGACAAAACATTTATTTTTACTGTTATATTTATGTTTCTAACCAGTTTATAATAGAAATAAGGCACCTCTTGAGGTTTGTGGTAAATGGCCAATATACCATGGCTAGGGGCTGTTTCCAGGCACTCCACGTTGCCATATACTGTACCACACCCCCCAGTCCCTTATTGCTTAAATATAGGAAATAGGAAGTTGTAAAAGGTGATTATTCATTATATCATTGCAGACAATATAAGTTGTAACATAATAATAACGCGAATGAGAACTACATAGAATAATGCTATTCTAGCAAATACCGCAATAATAACAACAGGAGGGGGAGAACCAGACTATGAGGCACCAGCCAGATGTAAACAAACAACACACATGCTGGATATTAGTTCTCCAGCGCACTCGGCTAAGGGATTCTGTAACCGCTAGTTAGCTACCCTACAACCAAAATGAGTCGTTAGGAAGTTCTTGGAACGAAATGGTCCCTAAAGTGATCAGGATGTTATGTCTTGGTCCCCTGGAAGTTTTTGTCTAGTTCCCAGCTTTTCCCAAGGACATCACCTGATGGTAGCAACCACTGATCCATTCACAGCTCTTGTGAATGCAAAAAAAGTAAGTGATTGACACACTTGGGATTTGATCGGACAACCTCTCGATTCACAGCATTCCGATCTTCTTGCTATGCCACCAAGTGTCATGTCTAATCCTGCTCCCCCTCTCCGGTGCTTGACGTCGCCAGTTTGTTAATTATTAAGCACACCTGCCACCATCGTTACTTGCACCTGCGCTTCATGAGACTCACCTGGACTCAATCACCTTCTTGATTACCTAACCTATATCTGTCACTCCCTTTGGTTCTTTCCCCAGGCATTATTGACTCTGTTTCTGTGTTTCATGTCTGTACGCTACTTGTGTTTCGGTCCATGTTCCGTTATTTATTAAATTCACTCCCTGTACTTGCTTCCCGATTATTAGCCTACACGTCACAGAATGACACCAAACCACATATTTTTAACTGGTGACATCGGGTCCAATTGCCGCTGCCAACGCAACCGGGGATGCCTCAGCTGGCTCATCAGATTCCCATGCCTCAGCAGGCTCGACAGGTTTCCAAGCCTAGGTTGGCTTGTCAGGCTCCCATGCCTCAGCTGGCTCTTCACGCTCCCATGCCTCAGCTGGCACGTCAGGCTCCAATGCCTCAGCCAGCTCGTCAGGCTCCCATGCCTCTGCCGAGTTGTGAAGCTCCAATGCCTCAGCCAGCTCATCAGGCTCCCATGCCTCTGCCGGGTTGTCAGGCTCCCATGCCTCAGCCAGCTTGACAGGTTCCCGCGCCTCAGCTGGCTCTACAGGTTCCTGTGCCTCAGCTGGCTCTACAGGTTCCCGTGCCTCAGCAGAAGCGACCAGCCCGCTCCTGGTTGGCGTCCTGTGGCTGGAGCCATGCGAGGTGTACTGTCAGATTTACTCCCCCATTCACATCGACATGGCTTTAGTGGAGCAGGTCTAGAGCTTCATGTTCCTTGGTGTCCACATCACTAATAAACTATCATTGTCCAAACATACCAAGACAGTCGTGAAGAGGGCACGACAACACCTATTCCCCCTCAGGAGACTGAAAGATTTGGCATAAGTCCTCAGATCTTCCAAAAGTTCTACAGCAGCACCATCGAGAGCATCCTGATTGGTTGCTTGGTGCTTGGTATGGCAACTGCTCGGCATCCGACCGCAAGGCCCTACAGAGGGTAATGTGTACGGACCAGTACATCACTGGGGCCAAGCTTCCTGCCATCCAGGACATATATACCAGGCGGGATGTCAGAGGAATGCCCTAACAATTGCGAAAGACTCCAGCCACCGTAGTCATAGACTGTTCTCTCTTCTACCGCACGAAAATTAGTACTGGACCCCCAAGTCTAGGTCAAAAGGACTCCTAAACAGCTTCCACCCCCAAGCCATTAGACAGCTAAACAATTAATGAAATGTTTACCCAGACTTTTTGCATTAACCCTCTTTTTATTTAATTTAATTTATTTAAAATTTACCCCCTTTTTCTCCCCAATTTCATGGTATAGAGTTGTTAGTAGTTACTATCTTGTCTCATAGCTACACCTCCCATACGGGCTTGGGAGAGATGAAGGTCGAAAGCCATGCGTCCTCTGAAACACAACCCAACCAAGCCGCAACCAAGATGCTTCTTAACTTCTTAAGGTATCACTTTTGGATAAATAGCATGCCCAATTTCAACTTCCTGCTACTCATGCCAAGATTATAAGATATCCATATTATTAGTAGATATGGATAGAAAACTCTGAAGTTTCTTAAACTGTTTGAATCATGTCTGTGAGTATAACATAACGTATGTAGCAGGCAAAACCCAGAGGACCGACCGTTCAAAATATACAGTATATATTTTTTTGAGGTCTCTGTCTGTTCACTGAGATCTCATTGGCAAACGATGTTTCTTATGAACTTATTTTCAGTTCCTACTGCTTCCACTGGATGCCACCAGTCTTTGGAATTTGGTTGAGGTTATGCATTTGTGCAATGAAGAAGTAGGGCCATCCTGGAAAAGGGTAACGCTGTTGAGAGTTGGCCAAGACTTGAAAAGTAGCGTTAGTTTCCTCTCGTCCTCTATTGAAAACAGATAGACCCGTCTTCAATTTGATCGATTATTAACGTTTAAAATAACTAAAGTTGTATTACAAAAGTAGTTTGAAATATTTTGTTGCGCATTTTGGAAGCTATTTTTTTCTGGATCAAATGTGTCAAATAAATTGACATTTTGGATATATATGGAAGGAATTAATCGAACAAAAGGACCAATTGTGATGTTTATGGGACATATTGGAGTGTCAACAAAAGAAGCTCGTCAAAGGTAAGGCATGTTTTTGTTTACTGTTGTGCTATCATCAGATAATAGCTTCTTATGCTTTTGCCGAAAAGCCTTTTTAAAATCCGACAGGTTGGCTGGATTGACAACGAGTGTAGCTTTAATTGAGTATCTCACGTGTGATTTAATGAAAGTTAGATTTTTGTATCAATTTATTTGAATTTGCCACGCTGCCGATCGCGGCCGGCTGCGATAGAGCCTGGGCTCGAACCCAGAGTCTCTGGTGGCACAGCTAGCACTGTGATGCAGTGCCTTAGACCACTGCGGGGAGGCCTGACCCTCTTTTTACGCTTCTGCTACTTGCTGTTTATTATCTCTGCATCGTCACTTTACTCTTACCTACATGTGCATACAGTGCATTCGGAAAGTAATCAGAACCCTTGGTTGGTACAGGCATCATCAGCAGTGTAGATCGAATTATTGCTCTCTGACTTATGGAAAATGTTGTAGTGTTCAGATGTATATAGTTAGCTAACTAAACTCAGCAAAAAAAGAAACAGCCCTTTTTCAGGAACCTGTCTTTCAAAGACAATTCGTAAAAATCCAAATAACTTCACAGATCTTCATTGTAAAGCGGTTTAACACTGTTTCCCATTTCAATGAATCATAAACAATTAATGAACATGCACCAGTGGAACGGTCCTTAAGACAAAAACAGCTCACAGACGGTAGGCAATTAAGGTCACAGGTTTGAAAACTTAGGACACTAAAGAGGCCTCTACTGACTCTCCATATCCACAGATTCCTACCGCAAGCTCTGGACGTTTTCACCTGGATCATCGCAGCAAGCTAGCTGCTATCCGAGTGACTACTCCGGTTAACATCGGTCCCGAAGTATGCACAAATTAGCCTGGAGCTAGCCCATACTAGGCCCTTTCTCCCGGCTAGCTAAAGAGGCCCATCAGCCACTCCTGAGCTACAATACCCCTTCTACTGCCGGTATGGTACGGAACCCCGCCGATCCTTCACGACTGGACTACACACGTAATCTGCTCGAGAGTGTACTCAACTGGCCTCTACATCGTGATGTCCCCTGAAAGCCCATCTGCTAGCCACGGCCCGCTAGCTGTCTAGAGCATATTGGACTGTTAGCTGTATAGATCCATCTGCCAATTCCTTGGGCCACTATACCTATTTTGCCAATTGAAACTGGACCTCTCGGAATCCTACTAATCCATCACGACTGGTCTATCGACGTCACCACACGCAGAAGCTAAAACAGACTTTCCTCCGTCGAGACATCTCTCTAAGGCCCTCTGCTAGCTTGCTAGCCCCGGCCTGCTAGCTGTCTGAATCGCTGTGTCTCCAGCCAGCCCAACCACTCATTGGACCCCTATTGGTCACCCATGCCTCTCCCTAATATCAATATGCCTTGTCCATTACTGTCCTGGTTAGTGATTACTGTCTTATGTCACTGTAGAGCCTCTAGCCCTGCTCAATATGCCTTAACACACTATTTAGTTCCACCTCCCACATATGCAGTGACATCACCAGGTTTAAACATCTTTAGAGACAATTATCTCTCTTATCATTACTCAATGCCTAAGTTTACCTCCAATGTACTCTGATCCTACCATACCTTTGTATGTATATTATGCCTTGAATCTATTCTATCCTGTCCAGAAACCTGCTCCTTTTACTCTCTGTTCTGAATGTAATAGACAACCAGTTCTGATAGGCTTTAGCCGTACCCTTATCCTACTCCTCCTCTGTTCCTCTGGTGATGTAGAGG
This sequence comes from Oncorhynchus kisutch, assembly GCF_002021735.2. Taxonomy (NCBI): domain Eukaryota; kingdom Metazoa; phylum Chordata; class Actinopteri; order Salmoniformes; family Salmonidae; genus Oncorhynchus; species Oncorhynchus kisutch. Next base: position 32,790,434 of record NC_034175.2, on the reverse strand, counting down.
TTAATCCAGGCCCTGCAGTGTCTAGCTCCACTCCTACTCCCCAGGTACTCTCATTTGTTGACTTCTGTAACAGTAAATGGTTTCGTGCATGCTAACATGAGAAGCCTCCTCAAGTTTGTTTAATTCACTGCTTTAGCACACTCAACCAGGATGTCCTAGCCGTGTCTGAATCCTGGATTAGGAAGACCACCAAAAACCCTGAAATTTCCATCCCTAACAATAACATTTTCCGACAACATAGAACTGCAGAGAGAGCCTGCAGAGTTCTGTCTTACTATCCAGGTCTGTACCCAAACAATTTGAGATTCTACTTTTAACAATCCATCTTTCCAGAAACAAGTCTCTTGCCATTGCTACAGACTACCCTCTTCCCCCAGCTGTGCCCTGGACACCATATGTGAATTAATTGCCCCCCATCTATCTTCAGAGCTTGTGCTGCTAGGTGACCTAAACTGTGACATGCTTAACACCCCGGCCATCCTACAATGTAAGCTTGATACCCTCAATCTCACACAAATTATCAATGAACCCACCAGGTACAATCCCAAATCCGTAAACACGGGCACCCACATAGACATCATCCTAACCAACTTGCCCTCCAAATACACCTCTGCTGTTTTCAACCAAGAGCTCAGTGATCACTGCCTTATTGCCTGCATCCGTAATGGGTCTGAGGTCATTCTCGTCACTGTCAAGCGCTCCCTGAAACACTTCGGATTCGCATTTATTCTCTAAGGAATGAGCCTTACACCGAGGCCTGTACTCTGGAGCGGGATCGATTTGGAGGTGGAGTGTCCGTCATGGTCTTGTTGTCATTACAGGCAATATCAACGCTGTGCATTACAGGGAAGACCAGAAGAGGTCTGCTACTGGGGTGATTCCTCATTGCTAGCTGGGTAATGAGCTAGGCTGAGGTTTTTACAAATCCAAGAACGACTTGTCGTAACGACTGGTCAAAGTTAGTATTTGTTAAGAGGTAATGATTAATAAGATGACTGTTTATCGATGAAATAGGGCAAGACATTTTATAGAGTTTAATTTGAGACATGGTAACTCTCTAAACAACTTATTCCGTGGTGCCTCAAATCCTAATGAGTTAATTGCTACATTATTAATTCAATAGGGTAACAATAAAACATAGTTGGTGGATTAAATAAGTGACAGTCATCAGATGAATGAAAGTAAAGTCACAACATCTTCAACCACTTTTGCTATGGCAAGCCTAAATAAGTTCAGGAGTAAAAACTTAACAAATCACATCAGTTGCATGGACTCATGCTGTGTTCAATAATAACGGTTATCATGACTAACCCATCTCTGTACCACACATACAATTATCTGTAAGTTCTCTCAACCGAGTAATGTATTTCAAGCACAGATCAACAACAAAGACCGGGGAGGATTTTCAATGCTTAATAGAAAGCGTTATGTTTGGGGCAAATCCAACACATCACTGAGTACCACCCTTCATATTTTCAAGCATGGTGGTGGCTACATCATGTTATGAGCATGCTTGACATCGGCAATGACTAAGGGAGGGTTTTTTTTTTTATAAAAAGAAACTGAATAAAACTAAGCACAGACAAAACCATAGAGGAAAACCTGTTTGTCTTTCCATCTGACACTGGGAGAGGAATTCCCCTTTCAACAGGACAATAACCTAAATCACAGGGCCAAATCTATACTGGAGTTGCTTTCCAAGATGTCATTGAATGTTCCTGAGTTGCCTCCAAGAGCTTGAATAATTTCTTACAGTATAATGGGAAAATATTGTCCAATCCAGGTGCGCAAAGCTCTTAGAGTCTTACCCAAGAAGACTCACATCTGTAATCACTGCCTAAGGTGTTTCTAACATGAATTACCTCAAGGGGAGGTTCTTATCATATCAAGATATTAGAGAGTTTTTATCTGATTACATTTTTCATAAATGTTAACATTTTTCTTCCACTTTGACATTACAGAGTATTTTGTGTAGATCGTTCACCAAACATTACAATTCAGTTTAAACCCACTTTGTAACACAACAAAATGTAGAATAAGTTAAGGGGTCTGAATACTTTTTGAAGGCAATGTGTATGTAAGTAATACATTATAGTGGGTGACAACATTTGTGTCATTCCTATTGACATGAATGTGATGTCAAATTAAAGAGGAGTTTGTGTTCTTTAAAATGAACTTGTAATTGTCATTTGTTCTGTTTTTAAGCTATGACTGTTTGAAAAATGAGAAAATTAGCTATTATCTTAAAAATGACTAAGTAATCTACAGCCGCATTCTATAATTCTATTGGGTTCTAAAGTGTTAAAACAACTCCACAGAACCTAGAGATTACAATTATGACACGTAGGCCAATGGTGTATCCCTACTTGCTAAGAAAGTTTCCAATCGACAAAATGATCGGTGGTGCCCCGTTTACTGTAGAATATAGATAAATCCATATTTTGTATTCCGTAATTTAATATTATCATAATGTTAGGCCACTCCGCTATATTATGGTGCAGCCTGTCTTGTAAAACTCTTTCCAGCAAGAAATAGTTCCCAATCGTTCTGATTGTGATGTGATTGTGATGTCATGTTGTAAAATGTTCCTGGTTAAGTAATTGCACGTGCGTCTCTTTGTGAGGATTGCTGAACTCGTGCAGACGTCTCTCTCAACCTCCCTAGAAAAACTATTCTGTAGGCGTGTTCATTTGCTACATCTGCCAATCGGACTTGCGCGTCAAAGTGCTAAGGGTTGATGTGAGGATAATTTTTGCGATTGCAAAGACTTGGCTCTACTTTCCCGATTGATAGAGCATATATTTGTTCAAGACGGCTATATCAAAACAGTACCTGGGAACATCTGCTGAAGGAAACTATATACTAGGTATGTGCTAACTTGCTTTCTTTCTAAGTCACAAGAAATCACAAGCTAACAATGCTTTTCCTTTGCTAGCTAGCCAATTCGATCCGTATCGTGGGAATTCTGTGTTAAAGCGTAACACAATCACATTAAGCAGCTGAAATGACAATGAACTATGTGCATTTTCATTTGTTTTAACTTAGTTTCTATTGCATTATTATAGTATATCCAATTTGCATGCCGCCCCAACAGATCCACAGATTATACCATTTCTATTGCACTCCACACTGCCCTTTCCCACCTGGACAAAATAAACACCTATGTGAGAATTCTATTCATTGACTTCAGCCCATAAGACTACTGAACACCTAATCAAATGTCTACCCAGACTATTTGCATTCCCCCCTCCCCTCATTTACACCACTGCTGCTTTCTGTTGTTATCATCGATGCAAATTCACATTAATAACTCTACCTACATGTATATATTACCTCAACTAACCGGTGCCCCCACACAATGACCCCCCTGTATATACAGTTGAAGTCGGAAGTTTACATACACCTTAACCAAATACATTTAAACTCAGTTATTCACAATTCCTGACATTTAATCCAAGTAAAAGTTCCCTGTTTTAGGTCAGTTAGGATCACCACTTTATTTTAAGAATATGAAATGTCAGAATAATATTAGAGAAAATGATTTATTTCAGCTTTTATTTCGTTCATCACATTCCCAGTGGGTCAGCAGTTTACATACACTCAATTAGTATTTCATAGAATTGCCTTTCAATTGTTTAACTTGGGTCAAATGTTTTGGGTAGCTTCCACAAGCTTCCCACAATAAGTTGGGTGCATTTTGGCCCATTCCTCCTGACAGAGCTGGTGTAACTGAGTTACAGGCCTCCTTGCTCGAACATGCCTTTTCAGTTCTGCACACAGATTTTCTATAGGATGAGGTCAGGGCTTTGTGATGGCCACTCTAATACCTTGACTTTGTTGTCCTTAAGCTATTTTGCCACAACTTTGGAAGTATTCTTGGGGTCATTGTCCATTTGGAAGACCCATTTGTGAACAAGCTTTAACTTCCTGACTGATGTCTTGAGCTGTTGCTTCCAATATAGCCACTTCATTTTCCTTCTCATGACGCTATCTATTTTGTGAAGTGCACCAGCCTCTCCTGCAGCAAAGCACCCCCACAACATGACGCTGCCACCCCTGTGCGTCATGGTTGGGATGGTGTTCTTCGGCTTGCAAGCCTCCCTCTTTTCCTCCAAACATAACGATGGTCATTATGGCCAAACAGATCTATTTTTGTTTCATCAGACCAGAGGACAATTCTCCAAAATGTACGATCTTTGTCCCCATGTGCAGTTGCAAACCGTAGTCTGGCTTTTTTGGCAGTTTTGGAGCAGTGGCTTCTTCCTTTCTGAGCGGCCTTTAAGGTTATGTTGAAATAGGACTCATTTTACTGTGGACATAGATACTTTTGTACCTGTTTCCTCCAGCATCTTCACAAGGTCCTTTGCTGCTGTTCTGGGATTGATTAGCACTTTCTGCACCAAAGTACGTTCATCTCTAGGAGACAGAACGCGTCTCCTTTCTGAGCGGTATGACAGCTGCGTGGTCCTATGGTGTTTATGCTGTCCTTGCTGTCTCTGCCTGGCCGGTTCCCCTCTTTCCACTGGGATTCTCTGCCTCTAACCCTATTACAGGGGCTGAGTCACTGGCTTTACTGGGGCTCTCTCATGCCATCCCTGGAAGGGGTGCGTCACCTGAGTGGGTTGATTCACTGATGTGGTCATCCTGTCATCCTGTCATCCTGTATTTATGCTGCAGTAGTTTATGTGTCGGGGGGCTAGGGTCAGTTTGTTATATCTGGAGTACTTCTCCTGTCCTATTCGGTGTCCTGTGTGAATCTAAGTGTGCGTTCTCTAATTCTCTCCTTCTCTCTCTCGGAGGACCTGAGCCCTAGGACCACGCCCCAGGATTACCTGACATGATGACTCCTTGCTGTCCCCAGTCCACCTGGCCGTGCTGCTGCTCCAGTTTCAACTGTTCTGCCTTATTATTATACGACCATGCTGGTCATTTATGAACATTTGAACATCTTGGCCATGTTCTGTTATAATCTCCACCCGGCACAGCCAGAAGAGGACTGGCCACCCCACATATGCTCTCTCTACTTCTCTCTTTTTTTCTCTCTCTCGGAGGACCTGAGCCCTAGGACCATGCCCCAGGACTACCTGACATGATGACTCCTTGCTGTCCCCAGTCCATCTGACCGTGCTGCTGCTCCAGTTTCAACTGTTCTGCCTTATTATTATACGACCATGCTGGTCATTTATGAACATTTGAACATCTTGGCCATGTTCTGTTATAATCTCCACCCGGCACAGCCAGAAGAGGACTGGCCACCCCACATAGCCTGGTTCCTCTCTAGGTTTCTTCCTAGGTTTTGGCCTTTCTAGGGAGTTTTTCCTAGCCACCGTGCTTCTACACCTGCATTGCTTGGCTGTTTGGGGTTTTAGGCTGGGTTTCTGTACAGCACTTTGAGATATCAGCTGATGTACGAAGGGCTATATAAATAAAATTGATTTGATTTGATTTATACTTGCGTACTATTGTTTGTACAGATGAACGTGGTACCTTCAGGCGTGTGGAGGTCTTGGCTGATTTCTTTTGATTTCAATTAAAGAGGCACTGAGTTTGAAGGTAGGCCTTTACATACATCCACAGCTACACCTCCTATTGACTCAAATTGTGTCAATTAGCCTATCAGAAGCTTCTAAAGCAATGACATAATTTTCTGGAATTTTCAAAAACTGTTTAAAGGCACTGCCAACTTAGTATATGTAAACTTCTGACCCACTGTAATTGTGATACAGTGAATTTTAAGTGAAATAACCTGTCTGTAAACAATTGACTTGTGTCATGCACATAGTAGATGTCCTAACCAACTTGCCAAAACTAGAGGTTCACAGCCTTGTGGTGGAGACACAGGAACTGAATAAGTCCGCATTGTGGCATCTTTGTTGATACCATGCCAAAATCGACCTCATTAGTTGATGCAAACTTTTGCAATTGGAATACAATGTTTGATCAATAAAAAATAATGAACTTTATTACCTGGTATTTCCCATATCTACTCATTTGATGTCCTTGTTAAAGTGTCAAACACCTGCTAGAAGACTGCAGGTCTCTGAGACATGACTTATTTATGCAGGTTTTTACATCTAATGCTTCCACGGGGGAGGATGTTAGTTTTCTTTTGGATAGCCTGTAACGTCTCTTCCCCTTATACCCTGAAATAAAATATTTCAATTCCTGTTATTAACCTACGATCTAAGTATATGATCATAAATTACATGAAAGACTTGCTTTCTCCTTGGCAATATTCTGACGACAACCTTGGAAGACACACTCGCGACACAGTTGAGTCTTCAGTTTCACATTACAAGAGTAGAGGCCACTCAGTGACAAATGACAGCAAAACTGATCATTTTGGAGAATTTGCAGTACTATGGATTAGTTATATAAATCTTTGGTAGTAGTATTGATATTTTATCTGGCTTTACCACAAATTAGTATTGCATTTATTTGCAGTGCTGCCATTTACTTTCAACTCAAGGTTTGATCCAGCAGAGGCTACCACGGTACTGTTGCCTTTGGGTAATGTGAGAGATGATGGGTAAAGTTTTACAAGCTAGCTAGTTGTGGATACAAGCTAATTGTGCTAGCTAGCTAGTGCAGCCTATCATGTGATGCACGGAATGGCAGATAGCTAGCTCAATACATTTGGTTATCAAAATAACTCGTGGAGATATAAAACAGTTGTTTATACATTGGCTATAACCTAGCTTTTATACTTGTTTATTTAGCTATACAAACAAGCTAAAACTGCACACCTCTGAGAAAAAGCTATCTCGACCAAATGACAGCTAATTATGCTATCTAGCTAGCTAAATCAAGAGTGAGGGAGGGTGTGAGAGATCTGCAGGAGCTCAGCCATCCACACAAATTGTTGACTGGGAAAATGTTCACGCTGTGAAAACTTTTACAACGCGCTTCACAATCACAACACATTCAGAACGATTGGGAACTATTTCACGCTGGGATTTTTTTTTATTGACAGAGCCCATGTGAGAATGCTAAAGTCAGGTTAATTTCTCAGAGTACAGTAATGTTTCTGCAAAAGAGAACATTTTAACAACTCTTTCTCTCCTGCCACCTAAATTTGAGAAGCAGTCAGGCCGCCGCGTATTACTTTCCTTCCTCCCCCTCCTTGTAAATTATATAGGCTGCTACAACCTGTTGCATTGTTGTTAATAGCTGAATGTGAGCATAATGTATTATTTTGATAATTGAGACATTACTGGATGTTAGAGTTTAATCAATGCTATTTAGAAGTGTTTGAATTGGTGTTTTGATTTGTGTGCTTTGTGCATGAAATAGTTCATTTACAAGACCTGAACTTTCAGTTCTTACCATCCCACATACCGGTGAAGTCACCCTCATATGTTACATTACAGAGGCACCTCAAGGGAAGTAAAAGGAGCATATTGCGTTACCCTAAAAACAGGCACATGATCTATAATCGTTATTGTGAGAGCCATTTAATATCTTGATTTGAGACAATAAAGTATGTTATGTAGCCTATGTAATCTATATTATTTTTGTGAATTTTGAAATTGTCTGAGTTTGGAATGATCAAAGACATTCATATCTCTGCAGTTTCATATCAATACCTTATGCCGTAAGGAGTTGCCATGTACACAGGTCCAAATTGTATGAATTAATTGTCTGAATGGTGTTGCAGAAATCTCTGGGTCATAAGCATCTAATACAGAACTTTTCTACAGACATAACATTCTGGTTATTGTTCTGGATAGTAGTAATCTAAGGGCATAGCGGTATTGTGATAACAAAGCTTTAACCAGTAAATGTATCAGCAAATGGTAGGCTACTAGTTGGTGGAATGAATGTGTCAATTTGTAGGCGATCTGCTGTACAACTGCGTTCTGCTTAAGCACATTTGTCCCAGTTACAACAGACCTCATCCTGAGTGCTGATTGAAATAATATCAAATTATCATTCTTGGTTTAGGTGCTACAGAAAACCCTCTCTCACGTTCTCTCTCTCCAGCGGAGTAGGCTGCACAAAATAGGTGTAATACTATTTTCCCGGTCCCTCTCCAAGGTGCTGAAAATGTTGTTTGACTTTATAAAACTGCAGAAGTTATTAAAACTGCTAGTGCTCATGTTCTGAGACAACTTTTTATTTTTGGCACAATATAACATTGCTAAGGAAACACGTTTGGAACTTTTCAGTTCTCTTTCCAGTTGATACAAGACAGCGATATCCCCTCTCCCTGTTTAAGGTACTGACCTCCTTCCAGAGTCATTTTTCCCCCTAGAAATGTGTCATCCATACATCTTTCTAAACAATTGGTGCATTGTTCGGTTACATAAGTAACCTGCGCTGGTGCATGTTACTAGTTGTTACAGATAGATCTTAATCATGTCACCAGGTGACATGATATTGTCTCCCTGTGGTGTAAAACTGATAACAACACCACTATTTTGGTCCCCTTAGAAGTGAGTTTCAATAATGACATCACAATCTTAATACCCCCCATAATATATTGTCACACACTAACACCCTATATCCTAGGTAATTGTAAGCTCTTCCCTAGTCCCATGTAGTCTAGCATTGTCTTCTCTAAGTATGTATAACTTGACTATCCGCTGAAGCCCTAGTAGCTGACTTGTCCTCTACTGCAAATCCGAATTATGTGGAATCAATAGAATGATTTCAACATAAGATAATCCATCAGACCACACGGGATATTGTCACAGGCACTGCATACCAGTCCCTCAAAGGAAGTGGCTCACCAACATTTCTCAGTAGTATAGCGTTAAATGTGTCTGCCAAATTTAACATAGACCTAAAGGAGGTAGATGGAGCCAGAGAGCAGTTGGACGCAACTAACCTCAAATTATCTGAAGCAACATAGGCAGCAAAACAACATGAGGCTTCTATTGAGAAGTTTAAAGAAGAGGATAGGCAACATCTGGCCAAGCTGCATGACTCCCACGAGGAAGGAAAAATAAAGGATGAGAAACTGGTAAATCAGACAATACAGTTAGATTAACAAGAATTTAAGCTTTTAACCGATATAAGACACTTGTATGTACCTCGATGTTTAAAATCCATCATTTTTACGATTCTTTATTTGAATTGCGCGCCCTCCAATTACAAATTAGTGCTCTAAGAAAAGGTAATAGTATCAATGAACTGCAGTTCTGACAAGATATAAAATGTTAAAATAGGAGGAAATCTGTAAATATAATAGTCACAAGCAGTTATCGAAAAACAGAAATGTGAGATACTATTAGCCCACTTGCAGAAAACAGAATTAAAAATAACCAAAGACATTCTGCGAATAGCGCTGGAGGAACTAATGGCTCATGCCCAGCAAACAAAGAAGGAAAATGACTCATTCAAACAAGAATGCAATACCTTACCGAACTTGGAAGACTCGTTAGAGAAGGAGCACAAAGACATGACTAGACAACTGGAGGACACGAGAAGATTGCTGTTACTTCTGCTTTAAGAACTAACACAGTGTTAAAACATTTTAGGGCTGGGGTCCTTTTTTCAGAATTTCCAAATGACTGACATGCCCAAAGTAAACTGCCTGTTACTCAGGCCCAGAAGCCAGGATATGCATATAATTGGTACCATTGGATAGAAAACACTCTGAAGTTTGTAGAAATGTTAAATTGATGTTCCGAAGAAAATCCGAAGAAAAACCAACCAGAATATTTTTTTGTTGAGATCCCATGCTCTTACAATGGAAAGCTATGGGTCCTATGCAATTCCAGCTCCCATATTGCAATTCCTATTGCTTCCACTAGATGTCAACAGTCGTTGGTCAAGGTTTCAGGCTTGTTTCTTCCAAAACGAGGAAGAATTTTGAGTTTTGGTACTGGGAGTCACAGTTGGAAATCAGTCTGTGTGCGCGCACTTGCTAATTTTACTTTTCTATTGAACATACTTATTTCCGTATGAAATGTTATAGTTTAATTACATTTCAGGGTACCTGAGGATGCATAGAAACGTAGTTTGACATGTTTAACAAAGTTTAATGGTAGTTTTTTGTATTCCTTTGTCTGCATGTTTAACTCAAAAAAATTGGGGCCAACTAAACAGACATTGGGGATATAAAGAAGCATTCTGTCTAACAAGATGACCATGCATGTTGTAGCTGGGACCCTTTGGATTGCAAATCAGAAGACATTTTCAAAAAGTAAGTGATTATTTAATTGCTATTTGTGATTTTATGAAGCCTGTGCTGGTTGAAAAAAATGTGTTGATGTGGGGAGTCGTCCTCAAACAATCGCATGACAGGCTTTTGCTGTAAAGCCTATTGTAAATCAGACAATGCATTTAGATTAACAATAATTTAAGCTTTTAACCGATATAAGACACTTGTATGTACCTAGATGTTTAAAATCCATAACTTTTATGATTATTTATTTGAATTGCACGCCCTCCAATTTCACCGGAAATTGTCGACAGGTGTCCCGCTTGCATAACCCTATTAAGAAGGGACTCTCTGCACAAATTGCATTTTTGGCCGAGTCCGGTACATCCTGTCTTTGTCTCTAAGTTAGAGACTGAAAAGCTGCTAGTTGGGCAAGACCTAATGAACAGATTGGCCCCACTAATTGACTGTGGCCAAAATCAAATGTGGGCTCAAGTCAGGGTTCCTGATGTCATGACACCACATGACCTCCAGAGGGTATGCTGTGATGTGGTTAAAGTAGACAACACTGATAACCACCCGACGATGCAGATCTTTACTCGGCAGAAGATGACCCAAGCTATGGGAATCTGGAGCCACCCACTTGCAACACTCAAACCCATGCCAATCAGTTGTGTATGCCATTCTCGACGCCAAACCAGAACTGGCCTCCCACCCAACTCCTTGGTGAGAGAGAAACATTAATCTGTGCTTTAGAACCATCTAAGTCTCAGCATTACTGCCCACGTGTTGCAAACGGCATTCAGGTAGAGAGAAAAGTAGTTGACAACTTGATAATGGCGCTGTCGTCAGCGAAATTGGCCATCTGTAAATCATTGTATGATTCTTAATGTGAGGATTCTTCAATTCCTTCTTGCTACCACCCCTGAAGCTGTTTCCAAACTCAAACTTCACAACAAGGAGTTGAAACACTACATGCTTGTTGTGCCAAAGCTGACCCACTCTGTCTACATTGGTGCAGACATACTAGTGAGATTAGTGGCACAGCTAGACACAGTCAACAACATTCTGTGGTCACAAGCAGCTGTGGACCCGAATGATTGCTATTTTGATCTTTAGTGCATGCGCTCTGGTCAAACAATTCCTCAAGCTTGTCAAGTCATGAATGAATGGGAAGCTGTCATTCCTGCGAAAACACTGGGAGTCCCACTTGGATTGAACCTAAAACTAGGTCAATCACTCAATGGTTCCCAAGCCTTCTTTCAACCGTCTCACAAGTTCTATGACTTAGGTCTAATGGTATGTGAATATCCCTTGCTTGAAAGATCAACCGTGTTACGAACCGTCTGGTACAAAACCCCCAAGAGACATTCATCCGCATGTCCTTGCAAGCTGCTTTGGGATACTTGATTGACAGCTCTTCCCATGAATTTGAGCTGATAATTCCAGAATAGGGGAACTCCCTCTCACCTTGATAGCCAATCAGGAACATGACAATGTCTTCTTTCTTGGTTCAAACAAAAACATTGCAGTGGTCCCTTACAAAACAGTGCACAGTGATACTAGATACTACTAGCTGCCAAAATGAAATTCTCAGTGAGGAAGTAATGACTGAGAGCCAAAGGGCCGAGCTAAATACTGCGACCAAACTGTGCAATGCAAATCCTATCATGGTTGATTCACAAAATTCTACAGAAAGTTTTGACTGAGCCAGACTATTTGAGTGTAAAGTTTTGTGAGATCAATGCTTACCTTGACATCCAGACTGCTGGAATGGACAGCTCATTTTCCAAGCCAAGTGTCCAAACAGACAAGGAAGGAAAACTCAAAGGGGAAGTTTCATCACTTATTGGACATAATACATATTTCCAGCTGGTGAAACAGGCAGCCGAGCCAAAGGATGCTATGCCAACACTTAGTGGACTCATTCCTGCTCAACAGGGGGTGGAATAGCAAATTGACAAACCATCTAATGCCAGCCATACCAAGAACCAGTTTACAATACTGTCTGGCCAATCGGTCATGATGAAAGATGGCTGGAGTGAGATCCCAGACAGAACAGACTGTTGGGAAACCCATTCAGACGCTGCCCACCTGGAAAAAGACAATGTCACCACAAAGCAAGGTGATTTGGAACCGGGCAGACCCACTCTTTCTGAGCAATCTGGTGCTGCTCACGACTCACATAAAGGACACATGCTTTCCCAAACCCCATCCACAGGACTAGGCCACGGACTTCCCTCCAAATCCCAGCAGGTTTACCCAGTGGAAAGGGGGAAGAAACAAATATTGTCCAAAACCTGGCAACGTGCCAACCACTTTCTGTCGTTACTGCCTTTTACAGTTTTTTCAACGCCAAGTTCGCAAACTCCTTGATAAGTTCACACTGATTACAAAGGGGGGAGTGATAATGACACCGTGCCAGGTAGGCCCCTTTTCAAAGCAACTCAGAAAGATTTCCGGGGGGTGACTGACATTTTTTAACCTCACCAAATCATTTGGCACGTACATAAATGGTGCTCTCATTGTCTCTTATTGCAATTCTTTAATGGAAAACAGGTGCTACAATGACCCAGGATTAACCAAACCACATACTATCTTCCTCTTTCTGTAAGCCACATTTGCCCATGCACTCACTGGTCGATGTGCATTCAATTGCCTTGTTCTGGTAACGCTAAATATTGTGTCCCACAAACACACATAATTCTTGAATTGTACCTTAGTAGTCTCAGAATCATATTGGTTATTAGTGGTTATCCTATTGCAAGTGTCATGGTTGTGTATTCTAAACTTCTAATCTTCGGGGTACAACTCTAGAGGGTACCGTCCTCATAGTTAACTTGCATTCTACGCTGTTGAACAAGACACTTCATACCGTTGGTAGGCTCCTGTTATTGCATATGACTATGCCCACGCCCAGATAGTAAAAATGCTAATGCAGGGTTTGCTCAGAGAGATCAGCTCTTCTATTGATAACTTGTACATGGATAGAATCCCCTCCTATCTGCTCCCTCTTGACCTGGTGCGGAAAATCCTACAGTCAGCCACTGTAGGGATGGTACAAACACGACAAGTGCACCTATCTTATAGTTTAGGCAGTGCAATTCCAATCCATGTCTACCCAAAAGCAAGGGAGATCGTTTTTCTTATGATTGATAACAAGAAAATCTAGAGGCTCAAGTCTGTCCTCTACGTATGATTTTAGCAAAATGAAATAAACTCAGCAAAAAATAAACGTCCTTTTTTCAGGACCCTGTCTTTCAAAGATAATTCGTAAAAATCCAAATGACTTCACAGATCTTCATTGTAAAGGGGTTAAACACTGTTTCCCATGCTTTTCAATGAACCATAAACAATTAATGAACATGTACTCACTAAGGACACTAAAGAGGCCTTTCTACTGACTCTGAATAACACCAAAAGAAAGATGCCCAGGGTCCTTGCTCATTTGCATAAACGTGTCATATGCATGCTGCAAGGAGGCATGAGGACTGCAAATGTGGCAAGGGCAATAAATTGCAATGTCTGTACTGTGAGATGCCTAAGACAGCGCTACAGGGAGACAGGACGGACAGCTGATCGTCCTCGCAGTGGCTAACCACGTGTAACAACACCTGCACAGGATCGGTACATCCGAACATCACACCTGCGGGAAAGGTGCAGGATGGCAACAACAACTGCCCGAGTTACACCAGGAATGCACAATCCCTCTATCAGTGCTCAGACTGTCAGCAATAGGCTGAGAGAGGCTGGACTGAGGGCTTGCACCTATGGGCACAAGCCCACCGTCGCTGGACCAGACAGGACTTGCAAAAAGTGCTCTTCACTGATGAGTCGCAGATTTGTCTCACTGTAAACAGACAGAATCCAGACCATTCATATGGAATCAGGAATCATTTTTGTTAACACCAAAAACCTTACTTTTTGTGAGAAATCATTACATAAGGTTCTGGGCAGGGAGGCAGGAAGTGTACTGATATATACTATGATCATTGTGCGCTGTATAAATATGAAATATTGTGTATTCGCCCCATTGTGAATTACATCACTATTTCAAGGAGAACTTCTCATGTTTTCTATGATTATGTTGGGAACATTATGCCCTGAACAATGACCCACCTGTCCCGGTTGTGCAAAGGATTTATCCGTCGATAACGGAAACAATATTAAATTCCTTAAGGAAAGGGACTCTCCCATCTGGGGCTGGGTGCACCTCCTGCTAAGCGAGACCATGGAAAGTTTCAGAAGCCTCAGCGACTCGCCCCGTCCTCACTGGCCATTCGAACTGGACTAAAAACGTTTAGCACCAATAATAGCCCCGCGACTGAAATCCTTCTGCAGCTCCGACTTCAGCGTAGTTAGTAACTGGAAAGCTCCCTTGCTTATTGATCCCCCTCCGATCTCAGTGAGTGGAGTCCAAACACCATTATTGGAATTTGAACGATTATCCTCTGCTCTCGCTTCAATCTCTTTTAGGACAAAGACACCAACCCAGAACTGATTGAACAGGGACTTTCTCCCTTTTTCGCATAGAAGGGATGTTTGGTAATCTGACCAGAGATTCAGCTACAGAATTTAATGTATGCCCATTCAATGCGGCCTCCTTTAATCCCTATTGGTGTGAGTGTGTAAAACTGTGTGTACCTAAATACTGCTTAGGATATCTCTCTCAAATTCCCTCCTTTGTCTTGTTTAGAATCATCATGAGTAAATTGCTTGTCCTATCCTTCTGAGTTAAAAGAAACACTCCTCTCCTTTCCCCTTGCTAACGAATTCATATTTGCCCAAATCTGTCACTCATTCATTTATCCTGTGTACTGTAGTATTATTTTGCTTTAATAATACATCTTCGTTTTATAAATAGTATCACTGTCTCTGAGATTTTTAATTCAACTGGTCAGTAAAAGAACTCTACACAACCTTCAGATTATAATTGTAACACGTAGGCCTACGGTTTATCTCTATTTGCTAAAAAAGTTTCCCAAAGAATTTAATGATAGGTAGGGACCCATTTACTGTAAAACGAGATAAATCCATAGATAAATAAAAATTTTACATCCCATAATATATACCCCAATTGACCCTCTAGTCCTGTCTAAGCCGGGGATTGGGGGTTCTAAACTAACATATGGAATTGTTTTAAGATGGTCATACGAAGGATCATTTAGCTATTTATTTTTTTAACTGGTACCGGGGACCTTCAGATGAGTCTTGTGAGGCTTGTGGAAGACCATCATGTTCGTGAGAGTCTCAGCTTTCAATAGTGTTCATACTACTTTGTCGGCCAAACCGTTCAGACGCTATAGACGTTTTTGTGAGAACACCAAATTTCGGGATGTCTCATGGTCTGACAAAGATTGCCCTCTTGTAACTTGGCCACCTTTCACAGCAAATGCGGAAGGGCGATATCGGCGGATGAGACTCAGCCCATGAGAAAAAACACATATCTCTAGGTTAAATCTACAGATTTTGATGAGGATCTGTTTATTATGGTACTTAGATTTCTGCGGGAGCTTGACCATTGTAGGCCAAGGGTTAATTAGACGTTATCATAACGAAAGGCCACATAACGTAAGGCCTCTTGTGACATTTTTGACCAACAGGGTTTGACGTGTGCACGTGTGTGTGTGTGCGCGTGCGTGCCTGCAAGGCAAGTGTGTCTCCGGGAGGTTTACAGCATGCTTAAGACCTGACATGAACAAAAGTTGTACAATCAATAGCAGTACAATATTACTTTCATGTAAATGTGTCATTTAGTGAGTTAATTTTTTCAAAAGTATATCAAATCAAATGTTATTGGTCACATACACAAGGTTAGCAGATGTTATTGTGAGTGTAGTGAAATTGTCAAGGCTTTCGTCTGAAGAAGAAGAGGAGTCATTGGACCAAAATGCAGCGGGGTACGTGTTCATCTTTATTAGCTTGACTGACTGAACACTGAATACAAAATAACAAAAATAATAGCCGAAACAGTTCTGCAAGGTGCAACCAACACTAAACACGAAAATAACCACCCACAACTAACAGTGGGAAAACAGGCTACCTAAGTATGGTTCTCAATCAGAGACAACGAAAGACAGCTGTCCCTGATTGAGAACCATACCCGGCCAAAACAGAGAAATACAAAACCTAGACATACAAACATAGACTGCCCACCCACATCACACCCTGACCAAACAAAAAATAGAAACATACAAAGCAATCTACGGTCAGGGCGTGACAGAAATGCTTATTGACACACCACTGTGTCAATCTAAGTAACATAATAAAAAAATCCCCATCAAAGTCTGTCAATTTAATGTAGAGATATTTTTTGCATGGGCTGCTTCTCAATCCACCCATGTCGGCCTTCCCAATCTAAGGTGGACCAGCTACAGCTGTGCTTGTAATACCATGAGACATCCCGAAAATTTGCATTATCATGAAAACGTCTGTAGCGTCTGAACGGTTTGGGCTACCCACTCTATGGAAATATGAGCTTCCCAAACACGATGTTATTCTCCGTTTTGCTCTACTACCCCCATAAATGTCAAAAGAAGATAACCTGATACCGGTTTAAAAAATGGAAGTATGGATGTAGTTTGTGTCAACAAAAAAGTATATATTTCCTGAGCTGTGTTATGTCTCCTAGATATAGGACAGACACATCAAAACCTTATTCCTTACAATACATTTCTCTTTTGCCATTTATGCATGTCCTATTCAATGTGTTTCTATGGGCTATAGTAAAGGCCAAATTCAATATTTTTTCAAATATTTTGGGGGGGATTTTTATACATACCTACAGGGGTCCTACATTTCTAAATCAAATAGCTAAATGATCCATGGTATGACCATCTACATTTTTTCCCAAATGTTAGATTAGTGGAACCCACAGTATCAATGTCATGGCAAGGGACACTGTTTGAGAATTATTGTATGTGTGTTTGTGTGTGTGTGTGTACTTATGCGTGTGTGTGCTTTTGGAAAGTTAACACCTCTGGAATGCCCCCTGCAGAGCCTGGACTTCAGGCTTGGAAGTGTGTTTATTGGTGTGTTTTGGCAGGAAGAGCTGTGAACGCCGGCCAGAATAACGGAACAACACTGGAATGTGGTACAGCAGGGAATATCCTGAGTCAAAGACAAGGCATTTTGGGGGGTTTTGGGTAGGAAAGCTTTAGGGCAGAAGTGTTCAAGCTGTGTTTTCCATCAGTTAAATGACACAAATTCCAACTTTTTGTTAAGGTACCTACCCCCCACTAGTCGTTAGGACGTCCCTGGAACATCACTAAATGGTTGTGGTCAGTTCCCAAGTCGTCCTGGGGACGTCACCTTATGGTCACAAAGAAACATACCCGTCCCCCCACTAATTTCATTACACATCACCCCTTGTTACTGTTGCCAAGCCCATCAAGGCCTTGATTGGTGAACCACTGAGCCATTCAATTGTTTAAAATTTATTTCAATAGGGAAGACATTCACAGATGTTTGTCTTTTGGCAATGCTAGGGACACCGATCTGTGATGAACTACTCTGGCCTGCAGTACAGGCCAATAACTTTTGTTATTGACCAAATAAATACTTATTTTCCACCATAATTTGAAAATTAATTAATTAAAAATCCTTCAATGTGATTTTCTGGATTTCTTTTCTAATTTTGTCTGTCATAGTTGAAGTGTACCTATGATGGAAATTACAGGCCTCTCTCATCTTTTTAAGTGGGAGAACTTGCACAATTGGTGGCTGACAAAATATTTTTTTGCCACACTGTAAATATGATATACAAGACCAAACTTAAGGTACATTTGATAGAATGCATTCCAATGTTGTGTTGCTAGCGAACCTTTTGTGATGAAATATTATTCTGTTGAAAGAGTTCTTCCAAGTGGTGCAATGTTATAGCTAGCTACAGTACATGCTACTGTACATGTTTGTAGCTTCCCTTGTGCAGGCACTCACTAACTTTACTTTTCAATACGTTAGGTGTACTGTGTGCAGCATTGAGAAACTCACCATTAATTTCATTGCATTCATGTCATCCAATCTTGGTATGTTGGTCTAAAGTTGTGTTGTTTGTCTACTGCAATTACATGTTTCTAGTTTGTCACTGTTTATAGTATAGAATGCAGAGCTTTTATCTGAACTATGTTATATTTCTACGTATTTTAAGACTATTATTACTTTTGAGGAATGGTACTATGTCTGTCACGATCTTCATCAAGGAAATGACCGGACCAAGGTGCGACGTGGTAAGTGTACATTCTTTTATTTTTAATGTCGCCAACAAAATAATAAACAACAAAACGAACGTGAAACTCTGTAAGGCAATACCTTCCACTAACAAAGACAACAACCCACAAATGAGAAAAGGAAAAAAGGCTACCTACGTATGATTCCCAATCAGAGACAACGATAGACAGCTGTCCCTGATTGAGAATCATACTCGGCCAAAAACAAAGAACCAGAAAGCATAGACTTTGCCACCCGAGTCACACCCTGACCAAAAAAACATAGAAAATAAAAGGATTTCTACGATCAGGGCTTGACAATGTCAATGAAATATTTGTATCCATTGAATTATCCATCAGTCTGTTTTGATTCTACTGAGGAGAGATGTGCACGGTGTGCAGCATTGATTTCATTGCATTTATTTAATCCAATCAAGATAATTAAAAACCAGAACACAATGCAGAAAAGTAGCCAGACTGGCTACTCTACGTAGTCCTGTATGGCCACACTTCCAATATTCCAGCAGATAGGAGCCACAAAACAAATCATGCTCTTTATGGTACAAGCAGGAACCTTGGGAAACGTGGTACATACTAGACACAATCATCACCATCGTCATCACCTATCATTTTCAGTCTGAGAGAGCCTGAAATGAAGGTAATTATGTACCAGTCCCAGTTGTGTAGTTTTCGAAAACAAACTGGTCACTAAAGTGATCCTTAGAAAATGCGTCTTATTAAAGATTAGAGAAGGCAAAAATCATATTCACATAAACAACTGAAAATATACATGCTTCTGTGGTCCCGAGGCAATCAAAAGGCTAAATATTTGAACCCTTGTGAAATTGTATGTTCTGCTTATTGACTATCAATTCCTAAACCAAAGGAGTGGAAAACATTCTACAAAACCTCTCGCAAACCAAATGATTCATTCATTGAAATGTTAAGTGGTTCACCTCCTTTTCTCTCCACTTGCGAGCTGATGTGGTGTTGGTGGTAGTGTGTTTGTATGCTTATGTGTGTTTGAATCTCTCTCTGTGATTGTGTGTGTATGCATGTGTGTGAGAACATGAAGTGTTGGTGTTTTCTCTCCAGGCGTTGTGCATTAGACCGAATGCCATGCACCTTCACCCACCACTCTCCTCCCACACCATAGCCCCTGTACACCGAGGGCACAACACAAGCCCTAGCTGCAACCAGTCTGATAAAGGCACATCTCATTGATGTTTGAGCAAGCTAGCTGCAGAGATGAGTGAGGACCATTGACGAGACATCTCTGACAATGCCTCTGTGATAACTATGTTTAGTTTTTGTCTCAGTTGTTGAATCTTATATTCATACAAACATTTACACGGGCACACGTTTATTGAGAATTAAGTTGCAGTTGACAGTGAGAAGACGTTTCTTTTTTTGTTGAGTTTGTACAGAGTACTGCACAGACTTAAATTTTTTATTTTTATTTAACCATTATTTAACTAGGCAAGTCAGTTAAAAACAAATGATTTTTTACAATGTCGGCCTACCCCAGCCAAACCCTAACCTGGACGACGCTGGCCAAATTGTCCACCGCCCTATGGGACTCCCAATCACAGCCGGTTGTGATAAAGCCTGGAATCAAACCAGGGTCTGTAGTGATTCCTCTAGCATTGAGATGCAGTGCCTTAGACCGCTGTGCCACTCAGGAGCTCTACAATTACTTAGGTTTAAAAATAAGCTCAACTGGACACCTTAATGACGCAGTGAATGAACTGAGAGTGAAAGCATGCAGGTAATTCTACGCCATTCAAAAACGAATTCAATTTGAAATGCCTACCTAAAACGAATTGAATGTGTCATTGAACCAATTGCACTTTATGGCAGTGAGATGTGGGGTCCACTTGCAAAACAAGATTTCACCCAATGGGACTAACACCCCATTAAAACCCTGCATGCAGAGTTCTGAAAGATTATCCTACATGTCCAGAGGAAAGCTACAAACAATGCATGCAGTGCAGCATTAGGCCAAACTCAAAAAATAGCAATTAAGTTTTGGAAACAACTAAAATACAGTGACCACCTCTCATATCATTACCAAGCCCTGCAAAACCAATAGCTGAGTGCTGAGTTCACAAACCTGTTCTGCTAACACACTGAAGCCTCAGGACCAGAACATCCAATTAGTCAGATCAAAACAAAACTACATTGCTTATTGGGAAACACAAGCACAAAGCAAAATGCAGAGCTATCTGACCATGGTTACCGATCAAAACCTTAGAAAAAGCCATTGAGAAGGTAGACACAGGAAAACATAGCTCCCTGTAGAGGAAAGGATGGGCAAACACTGCACCACAGCAGAACCCGTGACAGAGCTGCATTTCCTGACAAAATGTAAAAAATATAAATTAGAGTGTCATTTCCCCAAATTTGAAACCCTTACTCAAGGTTTCAACGACCTCTCTGATGAGGATAGATTACCCGTTCTGTTGGAGAGCTGTGGGTTGGCAGCGTATTACATTGCTATTACATTTCTGCCTGCCATAAGATGAGGGACAGTGTCTGACAGACCGACCAACCCGCACATGTTCTCTATGCTTATTACTATTGTTCCATGTATGGTTATTTTGACCCTTGGTTATTGTTGTTACTTTTGTCCCGTTGACAATATTGATGATTTATTATTAAATATGTTAATATTGTAAATCCCCAAAGTAAGCGTTGGCTACATGTACATTGTTACGTCATGCCGAGAGAGATACTATGGCTTGACATGTCACCCAGATAGACTTTGGGTGGGTTGGGGGTTGGATATCTAGGGGGAGAGGGGGAAGATATAAGTAGTGAGGGACACAGAGAGAATGGTGTTTAATTTGTACAGGGCAAAGGCTGTATGTCCCAGTGACTGTCTGGCTAGTGATCAGTGTTTGGGATAGTTCTGTAATCGGTGAAGGAATCAGGTTTGACCTACATGTTGATAGTAAATTCATTACCAAACAGGTGCCTTACATCAATCAATCACATGTATTTCATGAAGCCCTTTTTACTTCAACTGTTACCAATGGGAAGCGCTGACTGTTGACATGTATTTTGGTGTTGAGCTAAGGAAAGTCAGTGCCACTTTACATTATGAGAAAAAAGTATATTTACCATGTAATCCCATAGGCATGTTCAGTATAACTACATTGGAAGAGCACTACATTTAGTTAGTACTTACAGTTCATACAACTGTTTTACAGGTTTGGATCTTCCAGGGCATTTCTGCATTGATTCCCTCTGATCGGAATACCTATGTAAGAATGCTGTTCATTGACTACAGCTCAGCATTCAACACCATAGTACCCTACAAGCTCATCATTAAGCTTGAGGCCTTGGGTCTCAACCCCACCATGTGCAATTGGGTCCTGGACTTTCTGATGGGCTGCCTCTAGGGGGTGAAGGTAGGAAACAATATCTCCACTTCGCTGATCCTCAACACTGGGGTCCCACAAGGGTGTGTGCTCAGCCCCCTCCTGTACTCCCTGTTCACCCATGACTGAGTGGCCATGCACACCTCCAACTCACCTAAAACCCAAACAAACTTTTACAGATGCACAATTGAGAGCATCCTGTCAGGCTGTATCATCACCTGGTACGGCAACTGCACCACCCACAACCGTAGGGCTCTCCAGAGGGTGGTGCGGTCTGCACAACGCATCACCAGGGGCAAACTACCTGCCCTCCAGGACACCTACAACACCCGATGTCACAGGAATGCCAAAAAGATCATCAAGGACAACAACCACCCGAGCCACTGCCTGTTCACCCTGCCTTAAAGCTAGGACAGAGAGACTGAAAAATAGCTTCTATCTCAAGGCCATCAGACTGTTAAACAGCCATCACTAACACAGAGAAGCTGCTGCCTACATACAGACTTGACATAATTGGCCACTCTAAGAAATGGATCACTCGTCACTTTATTAATATCACTTTAATAATGATCTTTACATATATTGTATTACTCATCCAATATGTATATACTGTATTTAATACCATCTATTGCATATTGTCTATGCCACTCGGTCATTGTGCATCCATATATTTATATGTACATATTCGTATTCCATCTCTTTACTCAGATTTGTGTGTATTAGGTAGTTGTTGTGGAATTGTTCGAGTACTTGTTAATATTGCTGCACTATCGGAACTAGGAGCATTTCACTAACCATGTGTATGTGACCAATAAAATTTGATAATATCTTATCATCTGCCAGAGTTGGTGGAGCAACATAGTGGACTGTCACTGCGCAGTGTATGGTTTTGATGAGACTCTGCAAACGTATTCTACTTTGAGTGACCATATCCAATTGGTTGCTAACGGCTACCCAGTGAAATGAGTCATGGCAACAGCACTGGTGTGGTTGTTAGGGCAGAGAGAGTGTCACCCATGGAGACCATGTCGCAGCCAAGAGTCTCTAAGAGCTCTGTCTCTCACTCGCTCACAATCCCAATCCTTAACCTAGAGTAGTACAAATACACTACATGGCCAAATGTATGTGGACACCTGCTCATCGAACATCTCATTCCAAAATCATGGGCATTAATATGGAGTTGGTCCCCCCTGTTCTGCTATAAAAGCTTCCTCTTCTCTGGGAACGCTTTCTGCTAGATGTTGGAACGTTGCTGCTGGTACTTGCTCCCATTCAGCCACAAGAGCATTAGTGAGATCAGGCACTGATGTTGGGCGATTAGCCCAGACTCCAATTCATCCCAAAGGTGTTTGATGGAGTTGAGGTCAGGGCTCTGTGCAGGTCAGTCAAGTTCTTCCAGACCGAGCTCGACAAACCATTTCTGTATGGATCTCGCTTTGAGCACTTGGGCATTGTCATGTTGAAACAGGACAGGCCTTCCCCAAAGTTTTGCCACTACATTGGAAGTACAGAATCGTCTAGAATGTCATTGTATGCCATAGTGTTAAGATTACCCTTCACTGGAACTAAGGGGCCTAGCCTGAACCATGAAAAACAGCCCCAGACCATTATTCCTCCTTCACCAAACTTTTCCGTGTGTATTGGGGCAGCCGACGCCTGCTATTGCACATGACGATCTTAGGCTTGTGTGTGGCTGCTCTGCCATGGAAACCCATTTTATAAAGTTCACAATGAACAGTTATTGTGCTGACGTTGCTTCCAGAGGCAGTTTGGAATTCAGTAGTGAGTGTTGCAACCGAAAACAGATGTCTTTACGTACTACGTGCTTCAGCACTCGGCGGCCCCGTTCTGTGAGCTTGTGTGGCCTACCACTTCTAGGCTGAGCCATTTTTGCTCCTAGACGTTTCTACTTCACATTAACATCACTTACAGTTGACCGGGGCACCTCTAGCAGGGCGGAAATTTGACAAACTGAATTGTTGGAAAGGTGGAATCCTATGATGGTGCCACGTTGAAAGTCACTGTGCTCTTCTGTAAGGCCATTCTACTGCCAATGTTTGTCTATGGAGATTGCATGACTGTGTGCTCAATTTTATACACCTGTCAACAACCGGGGTGGCTGAAATAGTCAAATCCACTAATTTGATGGGGTGTTCACATCATTTTTCAAAATCTACACTTGTCTTTTCTGGATTGGCCATATTAGTTACAAATGACATACTGTTACACCATGACCGTTACAATTCCATGTAACTACGTTGTAATTAGTCAAAAGACAGACTTGACAAAGATTCCATTTTCTATAGGGAGAAACTACATTATTCTCAATCAGCAGGGTGAGTTTATCACAGCTTCATCTGCAGTCCATGGAGAGAAATGTAATGGGGCTGTGGCTGGGCTGCTCCCTCCCATATGGGTTTGGAGGGGAGAGAGGGAAAAGAAGAGGGAGAAGGGAAGAGAGAGGAAAGGGATAGATAGATGGAAGGATGGAGAGATGGATGAAGAGTAGGAGAGAGGGAGAGAGATTGATGGAGAGAGGGAGTCTTAATAAGGCTATTGAGTGGCTTTACACCTCATCTCTGTAGAAATGAATTTGGAGAGAGCTTTAGGGAATTAATCAGAGCACTCTGCCAGGGAGATGTAGTGCAACCAACTATGAAGGGTAAATCAATGCACTACCTCTCTCCACACATCTTTCTCTCTCTACCCCACTTTCTCCCTCCCTCTCTAATTACACATCTCTTTATTTCTGTCTCTCCTCTGTCACTCCCTCTACACCTCTCCTTCTTTCTCAACACCTCTCTTTCTCTCTCTCACTCTACACCTATCTCGCTCCCCCTTTCTTTTTCTCTCTCCCTATTTCTCTGCCAGCTCTCCCTCCCTCTCTCTCTACACCTCTCTCTCTCTTTACACATCTCTCTCACTCACTCATTCTTATTTTGTAATGAGTAGTCCATTAACTGAAGCTGAAGATGTGGTTTGTGGATGTGCGTGAAGGTATGGACCTGTGCAGATGTTACTGTATGTACAAAAATAATATATGCATGTACAGTACATGCCTCGATAAAGCGTATTGATCTCACCAAGTAGTTATTTGGTAAACATTAAACATTAGACCATATGAATTACTGAAAATATACAGTGCCTTCAGAAGTGTCTGTCCTATCCTATATCTGAGAGATATAAGAAAGATCAGAATTTTGGTTATTTTTACATGTATTTAACACCTTGGCACTAAACAGTCTCCATATACTGTATAGTTAGGCTTGTGGGTGCCCAAACTGTTCTGACTCTACAGACAGAAGTTGGCAGATCGGCTGTACCAACTTCAGACAAGTCCCAAGACAACTGTGGAGGTTGTAGAGGAAAACGGAGAACATCATCGTGTTCATGAGAGTCATCTTTTCATAGTGGGGCTAAAAAAATGTGTAGGCCAAACCGTTGGGACACTACAGATGATTTTGTGAGAAGACAAATTTGCTGATGTCCAATACAACACATTACTGAGTACCACTCTACATATTTTCAAGAATAGTGGTGTCTGCATCATGTTATGGGTACATTTGTAATCTTTAAGGACTGGATAGTTTTTCAGGATAAAAAAGAAACAGAATGGAATTAAGAACAGGCAAAACCCTAGAGGAAAACCTGGTTCACCCCTCTTTCCACCAGATGCTGGGAGATAAATTCACCTTTCAGGAGGACAATAGCCTTAAACACAAGGTCAAATCTACGCTGGAGTTTCTTACCAAGAAGAATTTTCCTGAGTGGCTGAGTTACAGTTTTGATTTAAATCTACTTGAACATCTATGGCAAGACCTGAAAATGGTTGTGTTGATGATGAATAATCAATTTGTGCTTGAATCATTTTTTTCATAATAATGTGAAAATGTTTCACAATCCAGGTATGAAAATCTATTAGAGACCTACCCAGAAAAACTCACAGCAGTAATCTTTGTCAAAGGTGCTTCTACAAAGTATTGACTCAGTGGTGTGAGATGAGATGAATTTATATTTCATTTTCAATACATTTGCAAAAAAATCTTTAAAAATGTTTTCACAGTGTATTGTGTGTGGAACTTCAAAGCCTATTCACAATGATATTGGTCTGGATGCTGATAGGGGAAACTTGCTGAATGATCAGAGAATTGATTGTCAAAGCTCTTATTTTAGGCTATTTACAGAAAAATAAGTCCTGGATGCTTTGGTAGCAGTAGACAACAAGACATCCACAGGGCTGACCATTTGGATCCCTGTCTGCTTAAGTATGCAGCGCCCATCATAACTCACATTATTTATTTAACATTATCAGGAAATATTTAAAAAGTATGGAAATCAGCTCTTGTGCTACCACTCCATAAGGGTGGGGATGGAGTTAGGTAAATCAGCCATTCATTTCTTTGTATGGAGTGATCTACAATACACTTTTAAATTAGAAGGATTGGGGCCAGTAGGGCATTTCAGATGGTTTTTAACGGATATTTTTAGTGAATAATGAGTCTGTTTTTATGATTGTGTTTTGCTTTTTGTGTATTAAATATTAGATTCATATTTTAAGATAAAAAAAATTAAAAAATTCAACTGGGCGTCACCATTGAGACCAGGGACTCTTTCACAAGGGAGCCCTGCATTTACAATTTCATAAGACAAGTAAAACACAGCACACAAATACTCATGGAAAACAATTACATTCCTCAGTAAGAAGGTCTCGAATCAATATTTTAAATTGCCAGAGCAGCAGCAGAACATCCAATTGTAATGTATTTTGTAGTTGTTTCTAGCAATCAGTTGCTTTAACACTAAAAGTGGATTTAAGTAGTTTGGTGGAGACCCAGGGAATCTTAAGAGTTGACCAACCTTCTGAACGGGTTTGGTATCTCATGTTTTTATACTTTAACAGCGAAGTTAGGTAAGTCGGAAGCTTTTGTGGTACAGCTTTTTAAACATAAAGGGAATAATGAGACACAGGTGTGACTGGGATACAGAGAATAAAATGGTCAGTGGTGAATCCAAAGATGAAACCAGCTTTTCTATGTGTTGTGGTTTGGAGTTGGCTGCACTATCGCTACACTAGACCATACTCCAATGGTGATTTTAAACACAAAATCTGAGCATGCACTGGTGTCATGGCCTATGTGGTGGGAGAAGTATGATGGCATGGCGCAATCAACACAGACACACCTCAATTTTCTTTCTTCACCATAGCACCTATATGAAGGCTAGCTTTACTGCAAGAAATCCATCACTCAAGCTTTTCACAAACTTGTTCTTAATTTTCCTCCAAGAGTGACTGAAAATCTTTTGTAGACACAGTTTATTCAGCACCGCACAGTAGGCAACTAAATAAATGGTTGAAACAAACTCTTCCCTTATCAAAAATCATCTTTGGGGTTTCCTCATTATCCTCTTACTCACTCAAACATGTGTGTGGGTGTGATTCCGCGTGTGTATGTTCGTATGTGTATTATTAGGTGTTTGTGTGTCATGATCATCGTTGGAAGCATACTTGAACCAAAGTGCAGCGTGATCTGGGTTCCACATTTTTTTAATGAAACGCACAAAAACAATAAAGCATTAACTAAACGTTCTGGAGTGCTCATAGGCAACAACACAAAAACAAGATCCCACAAAACACAGTGGGGAAATGGCTGCCTAAATATGATCCCCAATCAGAGACAACAATAAACAGCTGCCTCTGATTGGGAACCATACCAGGCAAACATAGAAATACACAACCTAGATTACCCACCCTAGTCACACCCCAACCTAACCAAAATAGAGAACAAAAAGGCTCTCTATTGTCAGGGCGTGACACTGTGTGTCTTTAGCCACATTTATACCTGACATTAACATGCATCCTTTGTCCTGATCTTGTCCACATTCTGATTTGTGTCTTATCTGGCATTGTGACTACATATCCTGGTCCCTCCCTGTATGCAAGTAATACCTGCAAGACAGGTATTTTTTCTAAATAATATGTATTTATTTATTTTTAGATACATATTGATGCCATGTCAATGGTGCTACCTGTCAATGATTTTAGAGGGCAGATTAATTGATATTTAAATGGTTTCACTGTCCAGATCAATCTACAATTGTAAGATATCCAGACACAATGTGTGCCTGACTACCTCTAGAGGTGGGTACAATATGGGTACAATCAGAATTTAGACAAGATCAGGACAAAGAATTCATGTTAGCACCATGGATATAAACGGGGCTTTTATGTACAAAACTATCCTTGTGGATACCAGAGGCCATCACAAGGACAGTTAAACAAGGAAAAGTCAGACAAGTGGGGACATTTTTCAGCTCCCCATGAGGAAAAATGCTATTTTAAGATTAGGGGTGAGGTTTAGGGTTAGGGTTACAAATAGGGTTAGGGTTACAATTAAGATTATGGCTAGGAGTTAAGGTAATGGCTGGGAGTTAGGGTTAGAGGAAGCCAGAGGAAGGGGTCATAGGGGTAATTATCCCCCCCCCCCCCCGGGCCCAGGGATAGTGCAGGCTTTTCAGCCTTACATAGGAAAAGGGGACCCACTCTGATCTGGAGGTGGAAAAAATGTCAACAGCACTGAATTACTATGGCAAGACAAGACAAAGAAAGACAAAGATTGAGAATTAAGAGGGAGAGTGGTGCTTGATTGAGGCTGGCAGAGGGCGATCACAGTTGTGTTTCTGTGTCTGTGCATGTGTGTGTGCATTTGTGTGTGAGTGATAGATAGATAGATAGATAGATAGATAGATAGATAGATAGATAGATAGATAGATAGATAGATAGATAGATAGATAGATAGATGTGTGTGCATATGCATTTTTTAGTCTGTGTGCATGCATGCCGTACGTGTTTCCCCTACTTTTCATCATGGTACTGCTGATCTGCTCTGTTCATCAGCACCATCTGCCCCACCCACCCCTCTCTCTTTCACACACACACAAGCCCTGCCTCATTGCTTGGCTGGTCCCTTGGGAAATAGTTGTGGATAAGTTATTCAATTAGGGAGGTATTATTGGCCTCACCCTCAGAGGACGGAGCTGATGATGCTGTGATTACTCTGCTATGCATTCTGCTATGGTCCCAACACTGTGTGTATGAGTGAGTGCGTGTGAGTGAGTGTGTGTGAATGAGTGTGTGTAGCAATGTGTTTGCTGAGGGTGATTGTTAGAGAAAGTAAAAGAGAAAGAGTGTGATTGTGTGCGTGTAAGTGTGTGTGCATGTGTTTCTGCACCATCAAGAGCATCTTGACTGGCTGCATCACCCTTTGGTATGGCAAAAGCACCGCCCTTAACCACAAAACTCTACAGAGGGTGGTGGGGACGGCCCAGTTCATCATTGCCATCCAGGACCTCTATATCTGGCGATGTCAGAGGAAGGCCTTAAAAATTGCTGAAAACTTCAGCCACTCAAACCATAGACTGTTCACTCTGCTACAATCTGGCAAACAGTACCGGAGCATCTACCCCCAAGCCAAATGAATGCTAAATAGCCATAAGAACACAAAATAGCTAATTAAATGGTTACACGGACCCTATTGACCCTATATTGCACTGACTCTATGCACACTCACAAGACTATATACAGTGCCTTGCGAAAGTATTCGGCCCCCTTGAACTTTGCAACCTTTTGCCACATTTCAGGCTTCAAACATAAAGATATAAAAATGTATTTTTTTGTGAAGAATCAACAACAAGTGGGACACAATCATGAAGTGGAACGACATATATTGGATATTCCAAACAAATCAAAACCTGAAAAATTGGGCGTGCAAAATTATTCAGCCCCTTTACTTTCAGTGCAGCAAACTCTCTCCAGAAGTTCAGTGAGGATCTCTGAATGATCCAATGTTGACCTAAATGACTAATGATGATAAATACAATCCACCTGTGTGTAATCAAGTCTCCGTATAAATGCACCTGCACTGTGATAGTCTCAGAGGTCCGTTAAAAGCGCAGAGAGCATCATGAAGAACAAGGAACACACCAGGCAGGTCTGAGATACTGTTGTGAAGAAGTTTAAAGCCGGATTTGGATACAAAAAGATTTCTCAAGCTTTAAACATCCCAAGGAGCACTGTGCAAGCGATAATATTGAAATGGAAGGAGTATCAGACCACTGCAAATCTACCAAGACCTGGCCGTCCCTCTAAACTTTCAGCTCATACAAGGAGAAGACTGATCAGAGATGCAGCCAAGAGGCCCATGATCACTCTGGATGAACTGCAGAGATATACAGCTGAGGTGGGAGACTCTGTCCATAGGACAACAATCAGTCGTATATTGCACAAATCTGGCCTTTATGGAAGAGTGGCAAGAAGAAAGCCATTTCTTAAAGATATCCATAAAATGTGTCGTTTAAAGTTTGCCACAAGCCACCTGGGAGACACACCAAACATGTGGAAGAAGGTGCTCTGGTCAGTTGAAACCAAAATTGAACTTTTTGGCAACAATGCAAAACATTATGTTTGGCGTAAAAGCAACACAGCTCATCACCCTGAACAAACCATCCCCACTGTCAAACATGGTGGTGGCAGCATCATGGTTTGGGCCTGCTTTTCTTCAGCAGGGACAGGGAAGATGGTTCAAATTGATGGGAAGATGGATGGAGCCAAATACAGGACCATTCTGGAAGAAAACCTGATGGAGTCTGCAAAAGACCTGAGACTGGGACGGAGATTTGTCTTCCAACAAGACAATGATCCAAAACATAAAGCAAAATCTACAATGGAATGGTTCAAAAATAAACATATCCAGGTGTTAGAATGGCCAAGTCCAGACCTGAATCCAATCGAGAATCTGTGGAAAGAACTGAAAACTGCTGTTCACAAATGCTCTCCATCCAACCTCACTGAGCTCGAGCTGTTTTGCAAGGAGGAATGGGAAAAAATGTCAGTCTCTCGATGTGCAAAACTGATAGAGACATACCCCAAGCGACTTACAGCTGTAATCGCAGAAAAAGGTGGCGCTACAAAGTATTAACTTAAGGGGGCTGAATAATTTTGCACGCCCAATTTTTCAGTTTTTGATTTGTTAAAAAAGTTTGAAATATCCAATAAATGTCGTTCCACTTGTTGATTCTTCACAAAAAAATACAGTTTTATATCTTTATGTTTGAAGCCTGAAATGTGGCAAAAGGTCGCAAAGTTCAAGGGGGCCGAATACTTTCGCAAGGCACTGTATACACACTATATTCACTCACTCACTCACTCACACACTCACTACACTCTCACACAAAACCGTCACATATTCACATACACTACATACACACATAACACACACAGAGGTCTTCATGAGTCCAAGAAGTTGGGGCTTTCCCACCCGAACCCAATATGCATAAATGCATTTTTCAAATATGGAGACCCATTCTTAATGGACCCGAGGACAACTAGACCCGTTCTGGATAGACCAGGTCGGATCCAGACCCTATCCGATCCGTGCGAGGGAAGCATCAGAATTATTTTTTTTTAAACAACTTTATTACCCGGAGCTAATAAAGCAGGAGAGGAGGGAGAGAGAGAGGAGCCGCTCTAGCAGACGGGGGACCAAGCTGACGTACGTTATAGTTGACTAATAGCTGCCATAGCTAGGTTATTTATCATCAAATATGACTATGTCTTGACTGCATCAAACCAAGAGAAGCGAGTTAAGCTAGCTAACGTTAGCTAACTGAGGCTGCAGTGCATGCACTTTCTCATCCAACAAATAACAACTCAATTCAGATTATTAAGTAACAGCCCACCTGTTCGCTCTTGGTTGTTGTAGCCTATCGTTCTACTTGAACTTTTAATTCCATCATTTTAATTCCATCTTCCACTGATTAGATATTTCCTAAATTTTGCGACACACAGAGGCAAGAGCAGTAGCATAAATTATGGCATTGCTCTCTACTGCAGCAGTCGCATTCATCTTTATGGGCCTTTCCGGACAAGTCAGTTAAAATTACACATACCGAGACCTATGACAATTATATCAGATCCGACCCAGACCCGTGACATTATTTCGATTTCTAGAGTCTTCAGGTGCAGCTGGATCCGTGAAGACCTCTAATACACACACACATACAGTGGTTCATCATTTCAAAGTTTTGAGATCATGCTGCGGGACTTGGAGATAATTTGTGCTTAAGTACGTTACCCTGCGTTACTGCTTCATTGCCCCAGACCACCGCAAGAGAGAGTTAGAGCACTGATTATTATTTTGGAAGCTGTAAAAAAAAGATATATATTCCATGATATTCTTAATAAGATATATGTGTTGGCTGAATAAGCAGCAAGTGATGTTTGCTAAATAATCAAGTTGATGGCACAGTCATATAGCCTCGGTACCTACATAATGCTGAGTGACTCAGTCATTCATGGCTTTGGATCAAAATAAATAAGTACCAACATTCTTTCTGATAGTCTAGGGGTGAAAAAAAGAAAACAGAAGTGATTATAAAAAGTAATGATTCTACAATTGCTCACTTGTTTTGGTCTCATATAAGCACGGTCTGTGAAGAGCGTTTAGCTAAAATAAGCAATGTTTTTTAAAACTCCTTCATGATTGGTGGGTCCCCTGCGGGACAGTTCAGCTAATGTAGGCTAATGCTATTAGCATGAGGTTGTAAGTAACAAGAACATTTCCCAGGACATAGACATATCTGATATGGGCAGAAATGTTAAATTCTTGTTCATCTAACCGCACTGTCCAAATTGCTGTAGCTATTACAGTGAAATAATACCATGCTATTGTTTGAGGAGAGTGCACAGTTTTGAACGTGACAAGTTATTAATAAACAAATTAGGCACATTTGGGCAGTCTTGACACCACATTTTGAAAGGAAATGCAATGGTTAATTGGATCAGTCTAAAACACTTGCACATACTCTGCTTCCATCTAGTAGCCAACATCTAAATTGCACCTTGGCTGGAATAATAGATTCTGACCTTTCTCTTGCATTTCAAAGTTGATGGCACAAATAAATACAAAAAACATTTGGTGTTTCTTTGTATTATCTTTTACCAGATCTAATGTGTTATATTCTCCCACATTCCTTTAACATTTCCACAAACTTCAAAATGTTTCCTTTCAAATGGTACCAATAATATTTATTTACCTTTATTTAACCAGGTAGGCAAGTTGAGAACAAGTTCTCATTTACAATTGCGACCTGGCCAAGATAAAGCAAAGCAGTTCGACAGATAAAACGACACAGAGTTACACATGGAGTAAAAACAAACATACAGTCAATAATGCAGTATAAACAAGTCTATATACAATGTGAGCAAATGAGGTGAGAAGGGAGGTAAAGGCAAAAAAGGCCATGATGGCAAAGTAAATACAATATAGCAAGTAAAATACTGGAATGGTAGTTTTGCAATGGAAGAATGTGCAAAGTAGAAATAAAAAATAATGGGGTGCAAAGGAGCAAAAAAATAAAATTAATTAAAATTAAATACAGTTGGGAAAGAGGTAGTTGTTTGGGCTAAATTATAGGTGGGCTATGTACAGGTGCAGTAATCTGTGAGCTGCTCTGACAGTTGGTGCTTAAAGCTAGTGAGGGAGATAAGTGTTTCCAGTTTCAGAGATTTTTGTAGTTCGTTCCAGTCATTGGCAGCAGAGAACTGGAAGGAGAGGCGGCCAAAGAAAGAATTGGTTTTGGGGGTGACTAGAGAGATATACCTGCTGGAGCGTGTGCTACAGGTGGGAGATGCTATGGTGACCAGCGAGCTGAGATAAGGGGGGACTTTACCTAGCAGGGTCTTGTAGATGACATGGAGCCAGTGGGTTTGGCGAAGAGTATGAAGCGAGGGCCAGCCAACGAGAGCGTACAGGTCGCAATGGTGGGTAGTATATGGGGCTTTGGTGATAAAACGGATTGCACTGTGATAGACTGCATCCAATTTGTTGAGTAGGGTATTGGAGGCTATTTTGTAAATGACATCGCCAAAGTCGAGGATTGGTAGGATAGTCAGTTTTACAAGGGTATGTTTGGCAGCATGAGTGAAGGATGCTTTGTTGCGAAATAGGAAGCCAATTCTAGATTTAACTTTGGATTGGAGATGTTTGATATGGGTCTGGAAGGAGAGTTTACAGTCTAACCAGACACCTAAGTATTTGTAGTTGTCCACGTATTCTAAGTCAGAGCCGTCCAGAGTAGTGATGTTGGACAGGCGGGTAGGTGCAGGTAGCGATCGGTTGAAGAGCATGCATTTAGTTTTACTTGTATTTAAGAGCAATTGGAGGCCACGGAAGGAGAGTTGTATGGCATTGAAGCTTGCCTGGAGGGTTGTTAACACAGTGTCCAAAGAAGGGCCGGAAGTATACAGAATGGTGTCGTCTGCGTAGAGGTGGATCAGGGACTCACCAGCAGCAAGAGCGACCTCATTGATGTATACAGAGAAGAGAGTCGGTCCAAGAATTGAACCCTGTGGCACCCCCATAGAGACTGCCAGAGGTCCGGACAGCAGACCCTCCGATTTGACACACTGAACTCTATCAGAGAAGTAGTTGGTGAACTAGGCGAGGCAATCATTTGAGAAACCAAGGCTGTCGAGTCTGCCGATGAGGATATGGTGATTGACAGAGTCGAAAGCCTTGGCCAGATCAATGAATACGGCTGCACAGTAATGTTTCTTATCGATGGCGGTTAAGATATCGTTTAGGACCTTGAGCGTGGCTGAGGTGCACCCATGACCAGCTCTGAAACCAGATTGCATAGCAGAGAAGGTATGGTGAGATTCGAAATGGTCGGTAATCTGTTTGTTGACTTGGCTTTCGAAGACCTTAGAAAGGCACGGTAGGATAGATATAGGTCTGTAGCAGTTTGGGTCAAGAGTGTCCCCCCCTTTGAAGAGGGGGATGACCGCAGCTGCTTTCCAATCTTTGGGAATCTCAGACGACACGAAAGAGAGGTTGAACAGGCTAGTAATAGGGGTGGCAACAATTTCGGCAGATAATTTTAGAAAGAAAGGGTCCAGATTGTCTAGCCCGGCTGATTTGTAGGGGTCCAGATTTTGCAGCTCTTTCAGAACATCAGCTGAATGGATTTGGGAGAAGGAGAAATGGGGAAGGCTTGGGCGAGTTGCTGTTGGGGGTGCAGTGCTGTTGTCCGGGGTAGGAGTAGCCAGGTGGAAAGCATGGCCAGCCGTAGAAAAATGCTTATTGAAATTCTCAATTATGGTGGATTTATCAGTGGTGACAGTGTTTCCTATCTTCAGTGCAGTGGGCAGCTGGGAGGAGGTGTTCTTATTCTCCATGGACTTTACAGTGTCCCAGAACTTTTTTGAGTTAGTGTTGCAGGAAGCAAATTTCTGCTTGAAAAAGCTAGCCTTGGCTTTTCTAACTGCCTGTGTATAATGATTTCTAGCTTCCCTGAACAGCTGCATATCACGGGGGCTGTTCGATGCTAATGCAGAACGCCATAGGATGTTTTTGTGTTGGTTAAGGGCAGTCAGGTCTGGGGAGAACCAAGGGCTATATCTGTTCCTGGTTCTAAATTTCTTGAATGGGGCATGTTTATTTAAGATGGTTAGGAAGGCATTTAAAAAAAATATCCAGGCATCCTCTACTGACGGGATGAGATCAATATCCTTCCAGGATACCCCGGCCAGGTCGATTAGAAAGGCCTGCTCGCAGAAGTGTTTCAGGGAGCGTTTTACAGTGATGAGTGGAGGTCGTTTGACCGCTGACCCATTACGGATGCAGGCAATGAGGCAGTGATCGCTGAGATCTTGGTTGAAGACAGCAGAGGTGTATTTAGAGGGGAAGTTGGTTAGGATGATATCTATGAGGGTGCCTGTGTTTAAGGTTTTGGGGAGGTACCTGGTAGGTTCATTGATAATTTGTGTGAGATTGAGGGCATCAAGTTTAGATTGTAGGATGGCTGGGGTGTTAAGCATGTTCCAGTTTAGGTCGCCTAGCAGCACGAACTCTGAAGATAGATGGGGGGCAATCAGTTCACATATGGTGTCCAGAGCACAGCTGGGGGCAGAGGGTGGTCTATAGCAGGCGGCAACGGTGAGAGACTTGTTTTTAGAGAGGTGGATTTTTAAAAGTACAAGTTCAAATTGTTTGGGTACAGACCTGGATAGTAGGACAGAACTCTGCAGGCTATCTTTGCAGTAGATTGCAACACCGCCCCCTTTGGCAGTTCTATCTTGTCTGAAAATGTTGTAGTTTGGAATTAAAATGTCTGAGTTTTTGGTGGTCTTCCTAAGCCAGGATTCAGACACAGCTAGAACATCCGGGTTGGCAGAGTGTGCTAAAGCAGTGAATAGAACAAACTTAGGGAGGAGGCTTCTAATGTTAACATGCATGAAACCAAGGCTATTACGGTTACAGAAGTCGTCAAAAGAGAGCGCCTGGGGAATAGGAGTGGAGCTAGGCACTGCAGGGCCTGGATTCACCTCTACATCGCCAGAGGAACATAGGAGGAGTAGAATAAGGGTACGGCTAAAAGCTATGAGAAGTGGTCGTCTAGAACGTCTGGAACATAGAGTAAAAGGAGGTTTCTGGGGGCGATAAAATAGCATCAAGGTATAATGTACAGACAAATGTATGGTAGGATGTGAATACAGTGGAGGTAAACCTTGAGTGATGAAGAGAGAGATATTGTCTCTAGAAACATCGTTGAAACCAGGAGATGTCATTGCATGTGTGGGTGGTGGAACTAATAGGTTGGATAAGGTATAGTGAGCAGGACTAGAGGCTCTACAGTGAAATAAGCCAATAAACACTAACCAGAACAGAAATGGACAAGACATATTGACATTAAGGAGAGGCATGCTTAGTCGAGTGATCAAAAGGGTCCGGTGAGTGGAGAGGTTGGTTGGTGATTTAGACAGCTAGCCAGGGCATCGGTAGCAAGCTAGCATAGGATGGAGGTCTGTTGTTAGCCACCTCTTGCGTTCCGTCAGTAGATTAGTGGGGTTCCGTGTGGTAGAGGGGATTAATCCAAATCACACAACAACAACAAAAATAAAAACAATAGATATAGTTATAGAGGCCCAAGAAGAAAACATAATAATAATAATAAAAATAAAAAAATATATAAAAAATTGTCCGATTGTCTATTCAGATAGCAGCCGGTAAGACAGCTAACGGTTAGCAGGCCGCAGATGGGCGTTCAGGTAACGTCGCGACGGAGGAGCCAACCGAATAACTCCTTCGGGTAGATAACGTCGGCAGTCCAGTTGTGAAGGCCCGGTGGGGCTCCGCGAAGGCAGTAAAACGGGTCCGGATAGGTGACTGCAGCCCAGGTGTGATTGATGGAACTCAGGAGTGATTGACGGAGCTTGCTAGCTCCGGAATAATTGATGTTTGCTCCGGAATCGACGAAGGCCGATAGTCACACGGATAGCAGCTAGCTAGCTGTGAGATCCGGGTATGAATGTCCAGAGAGCAGTCGAAATCCAGGGACATGGAGAGAAAAATTGGTCCGGTATGTTCCGTTCCGAGCCGCGCTGCGCCGTACAGAACTGGCGATAGATTTTCGAGCTAAAGGATAGCTGATGACCACAAACCGTGGTTAGCTGAATACTAACGATTTGCCAGTAAAGGAGCTAACTAGCTTCTGAACTAGCTTCTGGATTAGCTTCTGGCTAGTTTCAGGCTAGCTTCTTGGAGTTTCTGGCTAGCTTCTTGGAGGATTACAGATCTGAGGTAAATAATACTTTTTTATAAATATACATTGGTGAGGCGGGTTGCAGGAGAGTGTTTTGAAGATGAGTTGATGGAAAATAAAAATAAAATGTATGTGAAAAAGTTGTAAATATATATATATATACAGGACACGACAAGACGAGGACAAAAGACGTCTGAACTGCTATGCCACCTTGGTGTGACAATATGCATATCCTTGCTACAGGCAGTTAGATTTGGGTATGTCATTTTAGGCGAAAATTGAAAAAGGGGCCATTCCTTAAGAAGTAAAAAAAACAACAACAGGAATATATAGACCTAGACCTATGAACACTTAAAAAATGAAAGTCAGGGTTAGTGCTTTGTGTATATTATTGGTTACCCTGACCCGGATGCCATGTATAATAGTCTCTAAAAGGAAAACTATTAGCACTGTCTCTTGCGCATGTCATTTTCCTTTCATAATGCATCCTTTTACAGAGATAATTTAAACAGTGACCTGACAAAATGAGATTGTGAAATCTGCAAACAATGTTTCCAGTCTGAGAATGAGAATGGTAAATGACTGTATTTAATACATTCATTCAATACATTGGGAATACAAAATATGCCATCCATCCACCCATTATGGGCTAATAGCAGGACAATAGATTCTTGCCAAAAAGGAGGGTAGGGGGAGAATTGTATCATCAGTTTCTCAAGCCAAAACATCTTGATGGCCTTCACCAGTTCATCTTTGCTTGTACTGTAGACTTGGCAGAGTTACGGATTAATGTTTTCAGTTGATTCCAAACAAGTTCGATCGGGTTAAAATCAGAGGAGACCAACATGTAGAGATTTAACAAAAAACGTTTAATAATTATATACTGTAGGCCTACTGTAGGTGTTGTAGGTCTTTTTTTTAATGTATTTTAATTTAACCTCTTGATTCTACCAATACCGGATCCGGGAGCGTGACTACAGGATCAGCTCATTACCAAAACGCAAAATGCGAAAAAATATTCTTAGAAATATTTAACCTCCACACCTATACAAGTCCAATAGCCAAATGAAAGATAAACACCTTGTTCATCTACCCAGCAAGTCAGTTTTCTAAAATGTTTTACGGCGAAAACACACCACACATTTATATTAGACCACCACCGAAACAAAAGACCTGCGGCGGCCATTTTGTCCCAGAAAATATAAAATGATAAATTATGATTATAAATAAATCATTCACTAACCTTTTGAAAATCTTCATCAGATGACAGTAATAGGACATGTTATACAATACATTTGATTTTTTTTCAATAATATGCTATTTATATCCATAAATCTCTGTTTACAATGACAAGATTTTTGAAAAATGCTACTCAAATGTCCAGAGAAATTATGATAGCTCCGACAGATAACGTCAGATAACAAGCAATACATATGACTAAATATACATGTTCTACATATAGTTACAAAGATACACTTCTTCTTAATGCAACCGCTATGTTACATTTATTTTTAACGTTACAGAATTCGTTCACTAGGCTACAATATGAGGCGGCGCTCAGATATTAGCTGTATGTCTCCTCTACGTTTGGAGAGCACAGAAACCCAAAATGAACCACATAAATATTCCCTTACCTTTTGATGTTCTTCGATCAGAAGACGAGGAAGGAGTTATACTTACCCAATACATCGTTTGGTTTCAAGTTGTGTGTCTCTGTATTAGCATATGCTAACAGCTTCACCCAAAATGACTTCTGGTCCCGCACTCTTGCGCATCAAAACTTCAAAATTACATATTATATGTCGACTAAACTGGTCAAACTAAGTGCAGAATCGAGCATTAGGATGCTTTAATCGTGTAAAACAAAGATCAGCGTTAACAGATAAACCGAAGTCAATTGGTGCTTCATGGAAAAAGTGTCCGGCGCGCGCAATAGAGTGCCTGTATTTCCGCGTGACCCGAATGATTTCGCCCGCCAAAGGACGGGGGCGCGCTAGATTCTAACAAAGGACACGTTTGAAAGCAGACATCGCGCTGAACACATAGAAACTATTCCTGGATCCGTAGCTGGTTGGGAAGGGTGGGGGCGATGACGTCAAAGTTGACCCAACTTTGCTGTTGAGAGGAGGGTGTTTGGAAGAAAGGCTGCCCTGGGAGTTCTGCTTTACATACAGACATAATTTAAACGGTTTTAGAAACTTTAGAGTGTTTTCTATTCAATTATTATTATTATATGCATATATTAGCAATTTTGGAAAAAAATATTTTCAGTTTACTATGGGCACGCACTTCCTCCAAAGGGGGCAGTATTCAGCCATAGGATCAAGAGGTTAACCGTTACTTTACTACATAAAGGTCTACTTAATCTGCTTGCCATTTTACCCCATTTATGCCCTCATTTGCAACAGAAACCCCTGTGGCAGTGTGTTTTTGGGCCGAGCAGATCCTTTTCTGGCTTACAGAAAATAGTTTTCATCAAGCCAGCTTCTTTCTATGGTGCTACCCATCCCAGAGTACTTGAAAATGAGCCGGACCTGAGAGGAACACCAAAACGAAAGGTATTTTGGTTTCAGTGCGTTGTCTCTAATGTATATAGCCTGTCAATGTGTAGTCAGTCATACTGTGTATTAAAATCGATTATTGTGTACTAAAAACGTGAATGTGTTTTTGCAGAGCATACAACCATGCCGACAACCATCAGTGGAGATCAGTAGACACAGATGTTCTTCATCAACATCTTTATGCTTTCATTAACACTTTCACATGCACCATCACACGGGTTTGATTGTTCTACAGTGGTCCCTGAGGCGTACGATCACACCCGTGTGATTAGAACGCTTATTTAGAACGGCCAGTTTCAAATGAAGCAATAATCAGCATTTGAGCTGGCCATATTTTTTTCAGAAACTATTTACACACAGTCCTTACAAAGTTATGTCCAGAATGTGAGCAGTTTATTTTTGGATGCACTGTTCAGATTCACAGAACTATCTATAGCATAACACATTCATCCAACCCAGAAAAATGTAGGCTACATTTGTTCTAACGCTAACTGAGGATAGATTGACGCAACACAAGCATAAATATTTTATAACTCTCGGCTGACAAACTACAATATGAATTTGCTAATAGCAATAACTATTTATAATTAATCACATCACGGGTGAGCTCCCCATTGATCAAAATAATTGAGTAAAACACTTTCTAGAAATCAAAAATAATCCGACGATGATTAGTTTCAGTATGCCACCATGCTTTTTTTCCTCACAGAAAACAAAGATAATAAGAGAAG
This sequence comes from Oncorhynchus kisutch, assembly GCF_002021735.2. Classification (NCBI taxonomy): domain Eukaryota; kingdom Metazoa; phylum Chordata; class Actinopteri; order Salmoniformes; family Salmonidae; genus Oncorhynchus; species Oncorhynchus kisutch. The sequence continues at coordinate 32,749,844 of NC_034175.2, read as the reverse complement.
ACAAGATGCCTTTTGTCTGTTTATAGTATGCATGTTGAAGGGGTGTGTCGCCTACCATCGTTCACATCCCACCATTCAATTCCTGAAGTTCTCAAAAAAGAAGTGAATCCTTACTCACCTCATTTTGTTATAGCATCTTTGGTCCGATAGACGATTACGTGAAACCCAGAATGTATTGTATGTCAACAAACATGGCTCGAAACATAGCTGGAATTAGCTTAGCTCATCATAATCAGAACCACCCTTAAAAAAGTATTTTACACACAATCTATGCAAGAATCGGAACGCATGATTTATCATCGGAACTTGAAAAACGTGAATTAAACAGTAAATATATCAATAATTACCACACAAAACATTTTCTGACAGTGATTTATTGATTCAAATGGCATGTACAGGCAGTCAAGCACGTAACCTCTCAATACCACTCTGAGCGATTCAGTGTTGTTGTTTATGTATGTAGCTAGTGAGCTAAGCTGTAGCATTAGCAATGTCTTTCAAAAGGAGACAACTCACAAATGTGGAAATTCTGGAGATCTTTTAAAATTCTGACAATGAGTTTGAAAGTCAGGAATCAGATTCTGACAGTGACAGTGAGGAGTTGCCCACATTCCATTGAGAACTCTGAATCTGAAGACCCCTTGTCCACAGACAAAGTCGCAGTTCCCTTTGAAGATGCTGGTGGTGATGGAGGCAGACAGACAAATGGATGAAGTACAGGAGTTCTGTGGTAGCTGGAAGTCTGCCAGCCATTTCACCCCTCCTGGCCCTGCTGTTTGCTTTGATGAGTCCCAATCTGGAGTGCAACGCCCCTTGCCATTTCCATCTGAGGCAGAGTGCTTCAAGTTGTTTCTGACAGAGAAGCTGGTGGGAGACCAATCACTATGCCTTGGAGCTACAGGAGAAGAGAGAGCCAGGAATGGGGGGGAAAACCCACAATTAGTGACATGTATACCTGCCTGGTGACAGTCCTTCTCATGGGAATAGCAAAGAAGAACTCCCTACATTAATTTTTATTTATTTATTTCACCTTTATTTAACCAGGTAGGCAAGTTGAGAACAAGTTCTCATTTACAATTGCGACCTGGCCAAGATAAAGCAAAGCAGTTCGACACATACAACAACAGAGTTACAAATGGAGTAAAACAATCATACAGTCAATAATACAGTATAAACAAGTCTATATACGATGTGAGCAAATGAGGTGAGATAAGGGAGGTAAAGGCAAAAAAAGGTCATGGTGGCAAAGTAAATACAATATAGCAAGTAAAACACTAGAATGGTAGATTTGCAATGGAAGAATGTGCAAAGTAGAAATAAAAATAATGGGGTGCAAAGGAGCAAAATAAATAAATAAAATACAGTAGGGAAAGAGGTAGTTGTTTGGGCTAAATTATAGGTGGGCTATGTACAGGTGCAGTAATCTGTGAGCTGCTCTGACAGTTGGTGCTTAAAGCTAGTGAGGGAGATAAGTGTTTCCATTTTCAGAGATTTTTGTAGTTCGTTCCAGTCATTGGCAGCAGAGAACTGGAAGGAGAGGCGGCCAAAGAAAGAATTGGTTTTGGGGGAGATATAGAGAGATATACCTGCTGGAGCGTGTGCTACAGGTGGGAGATGCTATGGTGACCAGCGAGCTGAGATAAGGGGGGACTTTACCTAGCAGGGTCTTGTAGATTACATGGAGCCAGTGGGTTTGGCGACGAGTATGAAGTGAGGGCCAGTGTTGGTGTTCAAATACTGGAGAGTTGAGACCAAATCATGGATGCTGGACAGAGTGTATTTCAGTTGTAACAAAATGGCAGTTTATTGAGTCAAAAGATATCTTGTCCTGCAGTTTAACGTGCACGGACCTAGTCATATGACTCAGTAAGGAGTCAGCTGAAAAAGGGCTTAGACAAAGGTTACAGCAAATTTTATACATGGAATAATGTAGGTGGAGTCTTGTCATCTCGTCTTCTGAATGGTCCCGAAGGGTTGGAGGCGGACCTGCTCTAGCCAGAGCAGGAGCCCCATTGGTGCACAGCAGAGTCCTCTGCTCTTGGCACCCGACCAACAGCGAGGGGAGTGAGGTGTGTGTGTTCGTGCAATGAAATGTCTGTGTGTCAAGGAATCGTGAGATAAGGGGGACTGAGACTGGCAGTTTATGGCTGGGGCTAGGGTGCTTCCTGTTTTGACAGGGGTGCGTGCAATGACTTGAGTCAGGCGGATTAGTTTGGCGCTCTATAACTGTTTATGCGGTTAGCATCCTGGTGACAATGGGGAACCATGTTTTGTGCAACAGCAGTCTTGTGTCTCAGTCATGGGGTGTGTTGTGCAGGCTTTAATCCTATGGTCACAAGCAGGCTCTAAAGCAGCCTGAGGGCACTAATGCCACTTAAATGATGCTTAATATATGTGCTTGATATATGAGCTATGTATATGAATATATGTATATATGACACCAGCCAACGAGAGTGTACAGGTCGCAATGGTGGGTAGTATATGGGGCTTTGGTGTCAAATGGATTGCACTGTGATAGACTGCATCCAATTTGTTGAGTAGGGTATTGGAGGCTATTTTGTAAATGACATCGCCAAAGTCGAGGATTGGTAGGATGGTCAGTTTTACAAGGATATGTTTGGCAGCATGAGTGAAGGATGCTTTGTTGCCAAATAGGAAACCAATTCTAGATTTAACTTTGGATTGGAGATGTTTGATATGGGTCTGGAAGGAGAGTTTACAGTCTACCCAGACACCTAAGTATTTGTAGTTGTCCACGTATTCTAAGTCAGAGCCGTCCAGAGTAGTGATGTTGGACAGGCGGGTAGGTGCAGGTAGCAATCGGGTTGAAGAGCATGCATTTAGTTTTACTTGTATTTAAGAGCAATTGGAGGCCACGGAAGGAGAGTTGTATGGCATTGAAGCTTGCCTGGAGGGTTGTTAACACAGTGTCCAAAGAAGGGCCAGAAGTATACAGAATGGTGACGTCTGCGTAGAGGTGGATCAGAGACTCACCAGCAGCAAGAGCGACCTCATTGATGGATACAGAGAAGAGAGTCGGTCCAAGAATTGAACCCTGTGGCACCCCCATAGAGACTGCCAGAGGTCTGGACAGCAGACCCTCCGATTTGACACACTGAACTCTATCAGAGAAGTAGTTGGTGAACCAGGCGAGGCAATCATTTGAGAAACCAAGGCTGTCGAGTCTGCCGATGAGGATGTGGTGATTGACAGAGTCGAAAGCCTTGGCCAGATCAATAAATACGGCTGCACAGTAATGTTTCTTATCGATTTAAGATATTGTTTAGGACCTTGAGCGTGGCTGAGGTGCACCCATGACCAGCTCTGAAACCAGATTGCATAGCAGAGAAGGTATGGTGAGATTCGAAATGGTCGGTAATCTGTTTGTTGACTTGGCTTTCGAAGACCTTAGAAAGGCATGGTAGGATAGATTTAGGTCTGTAGCAGTTTGGGTCAAGAGTGTCCCCCCCTTTCAAGAGGGGGATGACAGCAGCTGCTTTCCAATCTTTGGGAATCTCAGACGACACGAAAGAGAGGTTGAACAGGCTAGTAATAGGGGTGGCAACAATTTCGGCAGATAATTTTAGAAAGGGTCCAAATTGTCAAGCCCGGCTGATTTGTAGGGGTCCAGATTTTGCAGCTCTTTCAGAACATCAGCTGAACGGATTTGGGAGAAGGAGAAATGGGGAAGGCTTGGGGGAGTTGCTGTGGGGGGTGCAGTGCTGTTGACCGGGGTAGGAGTAGCCAGGGGAAAGCATGGCCAGCCGTAGAAAAATGCTTATTGAAATTCTCAATTATGGTGGATTTATCAGTGGTGACAGTGTTTCCTGTCTTCAGTGCAGTGGGCAGCTGGGAGGAGGTGTTCTTATTCTCCATGGAGAATAAGTTAGTGTTGCAGGAAGCACATTTCTGCTTGAAAAAGCTAGCCTTGGCTTTTCTAACTGCCTGTGTATAATGGTTTCTAGCTTCCCTGAACAGCTGCATATCACGGGGGCTGTTCGATGCTAATGCAGAACGCCATAGGATGTTTTTGTGTTGGTTAAGGGCAGTCAGGTCTGGGGAGAACCAAGGGCTATATCTGTTCCTGGTTCTAAATTTCTTGAATGGGGCATGTTTATTTAAGGTGGTTAGGAAGGCATTTAAAAAAAATATCCAGGCATCCTCTACTGACAGGATGAGATCAATATCCTTCCAGGATACCCCGGCCAGGTTGATTAGAAAGGCCTGCTCGCTGAAGTGTATCAGGGAGCGTTTGACAGTGATGAGTGGAGGTCGTTTGACCGCTGACCCATTACGGATGCAGGCAATGAGGCAGTGATCGCTGAGATCTTGGTTGAAGACAGCAGAGGTGTATTTAGAGGGCAAGTTGGTTAGGATGATATCTATGAGGGTGCCCGTGTTTAAGGCTTTGGGGAGGTACCTTGTAGGTTCATTGATAATTTGTGTGAGATTGAGGGCATCAAGTTTAGATTGTAGGATGGCTGGGGTGTTAAGCATGTTCCAGTTTAGGTCGCCTAGCAGCACAAGCTCTGAAGATAGATGGGGGGGATATTGTCTCTAGAAACATAGGTTGGATAAGGTATAGTGAGCAAGGACAAGAGGCTCTACAGTGAAATAAGCCAATAAACACTAACCAGAACAGCAATGGACAAGGCATATTGACATTAAGGAGAGGCATGCTTAGTCGAGTGATCAAAAGGGTCCAGTGAGTGGAGAGGTTGGTTGGGGGTCACGGCGATTTAGACAGCTAGCCATGCCATCGGTAGCAAGCTAGCATAGGATGGAGGTCTGTTATTAGCCACCTCTTGCGTTCCGTCAGTAGATTAGTGGGGTTCCGTGTGGTAGAGGGGATTAATCCAAATCACACAACAACAACAAAAAAACAATAGATATAGTTATAGAGGCCCAAGAAGATTTTTTTTAAAATAATAATAATAATAATAAAAATAAATAAATTGTCCGATTGTCTATTCAGATAGCAGCCGATAAGACAGCTAACGGTTAGCAAGCCGCAGATCAAATCAAATCAAATTTATTTATATAGCCCTTCGTACATCAGCTGATATCTCAAAGTGCTGTAGAGAAACACAGCCTAAAACCCCAAACAGCAAGCAATGCAGGTGTAGAAGCACGGTGGCTAGGAAAAACTCCCTAGAAAGGCCAAAACCTAGGAAGAAACCTAGAGAGGAACCAGGCTGTGGGGTGGCCAGTCCTCTTCTGGCTGTGCCGGGTGGAGATTAAAACAGAACATGGCCAAGATGTTCAAATGTTCATAAATGATCAGCATGTTCGAATAATAAGAAGGCAGAACAGTTGAAACTGGAGCAGCAGCACGGCCAGGTGGACTGGGGACAGCAAGGAGTCATCATGTCAGGTAATCCTGGGGCGTGGTCCTAGGGCTCAGGTCCTCCGAGAGAGAGAAGGAGAGAATTAGAGAACGCACACTTAGATTCACACAGGACACCGAATAGGACAGGAGAAGTACTCCAGATATAACAAACTGACCCTAGCCCCCTGACACATAAACTACTGCAACATAAATACTGGAGGCTGAGACAGGAGGGGTCAGGAGACACTGTGGACCCATCCGAGGACACCCCCGGACAGGGCCAAACAGGAAGGATATAACCCCACCCACTTTTCCAAAGCACAGCCCCCACACCACTAGAGGGATATCTTCAACCACCAACTTACCATCCTGAGACAGGGCCGAGTATAGCCCACAAAGATCTCCGCCATGGCACAACCCAAGGGGGGGCGCCAACCCAGACAGGATGACCACATCAGTGAATCAACCCACTCAGGTGACGCACCCCTTCCAGGGACGGCATGAGAGGGCCCCAGTAAGCCAGTGACTCAGCCCCTGTAATAGGGTTAGAGGCAGAGAATCCCAGTGGAAAGAGGGGAACCGGCCAGGCAGAGACAGCAAGTGCGGTTCGTTGCTCCAGAGCCTTTCCGTTCACCTTCCCATTCCTGGGCCAGACTACACTCAATCATATGACCCACTGAAGAGATGAGTCTTCATTAAAGACTTAAAGGTTGAGACCGAGTTTGCATCTCTGACATGGGTAGGCAGACCGTTCCATAAAAATGGAGCTCTATAGGAGAAAGCCCTGCCTCCAGCTGTTTGCTTAGAAATTCTAGGGACAATTGGGAGGCCTGCGTCTTGTGACCGCAGCGTACGTGTAGGTATGTACGGCAGGACCAAATCGGAGAGATAGGTAGGAGCAAGCCCATGTAATGCTTTGTAGGTTAGCAGTAAAACCTTGAAATCAGCCCTTGCTTTGACAGGAAGCCAGTGTAGAGAGGCTAGCACTGGAGTAATATGATCAAATTTTTGGGTTCTAGTCAGGATTCTAGCAGCCGTATTTAGCACCAACTGAAGTTTATTTAGTGCTTTATCCGGGTAGCCTGAAATTAGAGCATTGCAGTAGTCTAACCTAGAAGTGACAAAAGCATGGATGAATTTTTCTGCATCATTTTTGGACAGAAAGTTTCTGATTTTTGCAATGTTATGTAGATGGAAAAAAGCTGTCCTTGAAACGGTCTTGATATGTTCTTCAAAAGAGAGATCAGGGTCCAGAGTAATGCCGAGGTCCTTCACAGTTTTATTTCAGACGACTGTACAACCATTAAGATTAATTGTCAGATTCAACAGAAGATCTCTTTGTTTCTTGGGACCTAGAACAAGCATCTCTGTTTTGTCCGAGTTTAAAAGTAGAAAGTTTGCAGCCATCCACTTCCTTATGTCTGAAACACATGCTTCTAGCAAGGGCAATTTTGGGGCTTCACCATGTTTCATTGAAATGTACAGCTGTGTGTCATCCGCATAGCAGTGAAAGTTAACATTATGTTTTCGAATAACATCCCCAAGAGGTAAAATATATAGTGAAAACAATAGTGGTCCTAAAACGGAACCTTGAGGAACACCGAAATTTACAGTTGATTTGTCAGAGGACAAACCATTCACAGAGACAAACTGATATCTTTCCGACAGATAAGATCTAAACCAGGCCAGAACTTGTCCGTGTAGACCAATTTGGGTTTCCAATCTCTCCAAAAGAATGTGGTGATCGATGGAATCAAAAGCAGCACTAAGGTCTAGGAGCACGAGGACAGATGCAGAGCCTCGGTCCGATGCCATTAAAATGTCATTTACCACCTTCACAAGTGCCGTCTCAGTGCTATGATGGGGTCTAAAACCAGACTGAAGCATTTCGTATACATTGTTTGTCCTCAGGAAGGCAGTAAGTTGCTGCGCAACAGCCTTTTCTAACATTTTTGAGAGGAATGGAAGATTCGATATAGGCCGATAGTTTTTTATATTTTCTGGATCAAGGTTTGGCTTTTTCAAGAGAGGCTTTATTACTGCCACTTTTAGTGAGTTTGGTACACATCCGGTGGATAGAGAGCCGTTTATTATGTTCAACATAGGAGGGCCAAGTACAGGAAGCAGCTCTTTCAGAAGTTTAGTTGGAATAGGGTCCAGTATGCAGCTTGAAGGTTTAGAGGCCATGATTATTTTCATCATTGTGTCAAGAGATATATTACTACGCAGATTACGCAGATGGGCGTTCAGGTAACGTCGCGACGGAGGAGCCAGCCGGATTACTCCTTCGGGTAGATAACGTTGGCAGTCCAGTTGTGAAGGCCCGGTGGGGCTCCGCGTAGGCAGTAAAACGGGTCCGGATAGGTGATTGTAGCCCAGGAGTGATTGATGGAACTCTTCAGCTGGCTAGCTCCGGAATAATTGATGTTTGCTCCGGATTCGACGAAAGCCAATAGTCACACGGATAGCAGCTAGCTAGCTGTGAGATCCAGGTATGAATGTCCAGAGTTAGCAGTTGAAATCCAGGGACATGGAGAGAAAAATTGGTCCGGTATGTTCCGTTCCGAGCCGCGCTGCGCCGTACAAAACTGGCGATAGATTTTCGAGCTAAAGGATAGCTGATGACCACAAACCGTTGTTAGCTGAATACTAACGATTTGCCAGTAAAGAAGCTAACTAGCTTCTGAACTAGCTTCTCATTAGCTTCTGGATTATCTTCTGGCTAGCTTATGGCTAGCTTCTTGGAGTTTCTGGCTAGCTTCTTGGAGGATTACAGATTTTAGGTAAATAATACTTTTTTTTAAGTATAAATTGGTGAGGCGGGTTGCAGGAGAGTTTTTTGAAGATGAGTTTATGGCAGAAGAAAAAAGTTGTAAATATATATATATACGGGACACGACAAGACGAGGACAAAAGACGGCTGAACTGCTATGCCATCTTGGAAAAAATGAATACTGGAGCACAGATCCTATGTTTGCAAATCCCTTATTTGCCACACTCTTTTCCCAAGACAGCTTCCTAGTTCTGCTGCTACCATCCTAAATGACCCGTTATACAAAATAAGACATGTCAACAGCTGGCAGTAAAGTGGCATGACAAACGAGACATCCATGTCCTCTCTACTGTCCATACAGCAACCATGTCGGCCACAGGGAAGGTGAACCACCTGACAGGAGAGACAAAAATCAAACCAGATTGCGTGCTTGACTATAACCTCAAAATGGGGGCAGTGGATAAGGCGGACATGATAAACAGCTTTGTGGAATGCCCTCAGAAGACGACCAAGTGGTATGAGAAGATATTTTCCCATCTGATTGACAGTACTGCCCTCAATGGCCACATAGTTCACTGCCAACTAACAGGTGAGATAATTACTGAACAAGGGATTTTTTGTCATTGGACATACTTTGTTTGAAACACAGCCTGGGTTTGAACCAGGGTGCCTGTAGTGACCCCTCAAGCACTGAGATGATGTGCCTTAGACAGCTGCGCCACCTGGGCGTCAAAAGGCCAGGGTAGCTTACAAATACAACAAGCCAATACTTCTCTGATGCAATTAGCATTGTTTTGCAGAGCTAATAGAAGAATGTAGCTAGCTACATAAGCACAATTGAATATAACACCATAAAGGTTATGAAGTGAGTAACGTTACCTGGCGTGTCCACGGTTATAAGGAATATACCCAAATATGTTATGCTCCATTCACACAATGAGCTACAGTAGAAACAGTATAACACGACATACAGAAACCATTATACGTAATAAGGCGCTTACTTTGATATAAACGCAGTCTGGATTTGAACCTGGGTGTCTGTAGTGACACCTCTAGCACTGAGACGCTGTGCCTTTGACAGCTGCCACACTTGGGAGTCGTAAGGCCAGGGTAGCGTCAAAATACAACACATTCTAATACTTCTCTGATGCAGAAACTATTATAACGTGATAAGGAACTTACATTGATAAAAACGCACACATTTCCAAAGTTATTGTTGGTAACGAAAACAACTATGACGGAGATGCAGGCAACAAACAGAAAATGTGAACATGTGTGTGAAGGACGGGAGATGAGCAAATGTCTGCAGATTTGAACTGCACAAACAATTGGGAAGTGTTTGGGGAATTTTGTCCAGGTCAGAAATGTCTAAAAAACGATTTGGTCCTCAAAAGTATTTTTATGTGAATGAATGAGGCGGAACACACCTCAATTCAAACTGTCCTTAGAAAAAAAAAACTTGTTAGAAAATAATATGAAGTTGAAGTTGAAAAAAATAAAAAAAATAGGCTGCGTGCCTTGGTTTGAGGGCAGCGCAGATTAAATGTACTGTTGCGTAACAATCACATTCTGGAATGGCGAGAACAATTTAACATCACTTGCATAAAAAAACTCGCGCACGAGTGACCGTTATAGATATTTGGAACTAATGCATGAAAGGGTTAATAACCTCTTACAGCTACCCCCTACTTTTTTCAATTTCCACCTGAAGACATACCCAAATCTAACTGCCTGTAGCTCAGGCTCAGAACCAAGGATATGCATATTCTTGATTTCATTTGAAAGAAAACACTCTGAAGTTTGTGTAAATGTGAATTGAATGTAGGAGAATATAACACAATAGATCATATGTTTTATCATTCTTATTGCTGTATCATCATCTTTAAAATGAACAAGACAAAAAAAACATTCAGATAGGATGATGGGGACAATTTCAGTGAAAAACATACGAGGGCAACAATACTTGTGCAAAGTTTCAGAATGATAACTTCAACATGAGTGTGCTACATGACATTTGTCATGAAGTCATCCAGGTGTCCCACACAAGTAGCCCAAATGTACCCAAGTGGCCAAATTGGTGAAGTTATACATTTGGAATGGAATAACTATATACAAAATACCAATATGGTATTCTAACACACACCCCCCAAAAAATGGAGAAAAAACATGAAAAAAATATATACATTTACAAAATAACACTTTCAATATTTGGAAAACACTCAGGCCTCTACACAATATTGCGCTGCTGATGCCAGGTGCCATAGCAGTCTCTTTCTGCTGTAAAGCAGAGGGTCACCAAGCATGTGGTGCAGGTGATGGGGACTTAATTTTGCAAAGAACACAGCGACGCCTCCATGCTGTGCCCTTTTGGCCCTGAGGCACATCCATGCCTCCAGAAATACATTTGTGCAGATGAACACCACTTGTGGCAGGAGCTGGATGAACCAGCTTCAGTGGGGGATGGACACCTTGGCACTGGGGGCTCCCATTCGGAGTCAGTGTCACTGTGAAAGAAAATGTTCAGTTAGAATAGTTTCCCATATGAGCCCTGTATCAACAGGTATAATAAACATATATACAGTATATAGAGTACAGGGAACATAAGGTTGAATATGTTATTATAGACCTGCTAGATCTACTGTCTCATTTATATTATGACAGACCAGCTAGATCTACTCTCTATTTTATATTATGACATTTCAGCTAGATCTACTGTCTCTATTATATTATGACAGACCAGCTAGATCTACTCTCTTTGTTATATTACAACAGACCAGCTGCATCTACTGTCTCCATTTCACTTTGGCCATTGTTGTGGGCCTGCCCTCCCCTCAACAGCCTCAAATAGGCTATTTCATGTGGGTTGGGGTGGGGCGGCAGACCCACGCATCACACATTTCATTACATTACATTTTTATATATTGCTACTAAAATAAAATAAAAATCACAAATAATATTTGATATGATTAATTTAAAACAACGGCATTAGCATGAGAAGAACTTACCAGTCCAAAACGATGTCCTGTCCGTTCAAAAAATATTCCTCCATTTGGGAATCGCTAAATGAATCGTCCTCCAACAATCTCTGTCTCAATTTCCCGATCAATTTCTTCTAAAATTGTGTGTACATCTGTATATCTAGACTTAGATTTAGCTTTCCCTGACTTAGTCGCCATACTGATTGATATATAAACTGCTGAATATGCGCTTTACCAAAACAACGCTGTGCGTAACATGCGTTGCTCCTTCCGGTATGAAACTTTAATGGCGAATGACCCTATTTACGCCGGAGTTTACTACATGGGTTGGTCTTCCAACACATAAACATTACATATTGCCGTTTACCTCAGCTCATTGGCTATCTATCAAGACGATCAGTGGTGATTGGGTTAAAATACAGTCAATCAACGAAACAGCGGTAATATCATTGGTGCACAATGATGTCATTACTTGTTGTCTTCAAATCGGTTTCTTTCAAAATGACCCATCAGGTTTAGTTGTGTTCCAAACAAACCAGTTGATTGCAATGAAACCAAACATGACTGGAAAAGTCACGTTTCGTGTGTGTATTTACATCGTGTTAGATTATAAAAATGAATTTTATCCAGCAAAAGACCATTCATTGTGTAACAATGAGCATTGGGAATGCAAACAGACGAAGATTGTCAAAGGTAAACTATTTATTTTACTGCAGTTTGTGATTTTGAAACACCTGTGCTGGTTGAAATAGTTGTTTTTTATGGGGCTCTATCGTCAGATAATCACATCACATTCTTTCGCAGTAAATCCTTTTTTAAATCTGACAACGCAGTTGGATTAGCAAGATTCTAGGCTTTTGAAACATGTGAGACACTTGTACTTTCATGAATGTTTAATATGACTATTTATGTTGCGATCACCGTATGTTGTTGAATTTCATCCCGCTAATGGGTTCGGTGCACAGAGAGGTTAATAAAATAATTATAAAATACTCTTTCAAAATGCAGATGTGTTTTTCGTTATGGATCCATAATGAATTACTATGGGAATAAATATCACTGAATGACAGAAATATTGGAACAAAGTAGACTTTGATCCATGCCTGGGCCTGCAGGACGCCAAGTTCTTTGTTTGTCAGACAAATCATTGGGTCGAAATTACGGAACAGTTCAAAACAAGAGAACACACATGGTTAATGTTCTGGAAAAAATATATCTATATATTGGTCATGGCTCCCGAGTGGCACAGCGGTCTAAGGCGCTGCATCAGAGTGCAAGAAGCATCACTACAGTCCCTAGTTTGAATCCAGGCTGTATCACATGTGGGTTTTAGCCAGCCTGCCAGCATAGTGGAGTCTGCCACTAGCACAGTCAGTGTAGTCAACTCAGCTATCCCCATTGAGACCGTGTCTGTGCCTCGACCTAGGTTGGGCAAAACTAAACATGGCGGTGTTCGCCTTAGCAATCTCACTAGGATAAAGACCTCCTCCATTCCTGTCATTATTGAAAGAGATCATGATACCTCACATCTCAAAATAGGGCTACTTAATGTTAGATCCCTTACTTCAAAGGCAATTATAGTCAATGAACTAATCACTGATCATAATCTTGATGTGATTGGCCTGACTGAAACATGGCTTAAGCCTGATGAATTTACTGTGTTAAATGAGGCCTCACCTCCTGGCTACACTAGTGACCATATCCCGCAAAGGCGGAGGTGTTGCTAACATTTATGATAGAAAGTTTTCGTCTTTTGAGCTTCTAGTCATGAAATCTATGCAGTCTACTCAATCACTTTTTATAGTTACTGTTTACAGGCCTCCTGGGCCATATACAGCGTTCCTCATTGAGTTCCCTGAATTCCTATCGGATCTTGTAGTCATAGCAGATAATATTCTAATCTTTGGTGACTTTAATATTCACATGGAAAAGTCCACAGACCCACTCCAAAAGGCTTTCGGCACCATCATCGACTCAGTGGGTTTTGTCCAACATGTCTCTGGACCCACTCACTGTCACCGTCATACTCTGGACCAAGTTTTGTCCCATGGAATAAATATTGTGGATCTTAATGTTTTTCCTCATAATCCTGGACTATCGGACCACCATTTTATTACGTTTGCAATTGCAACAAATAATTTGCTCAGACCCCAACCAAGGAACATCAAAAGTTGTGCTATAAATTCACAGACAACACAAAGATTTAACCTTGCGCAACACCCTAGATGCAGTTACACCCCTAAAAACTAAAAACGTTTCTCATAAGAAACTAGCTCCCTGGTACACAGAAAATACCCGAGCTCTGAAGCAAGCTTCCAGAAAATTGGAACGGAAATGGTGCCACACCAAACTGGAAGTCTTCCGACTAGCTTGGAAAGACAGTACCGTGCAGTACTGAAGAGACCTTACTACTGCTCGATCATCCTATTTTTCTAACTTAATTGAGGAAAATAAGAACAATCCGAAATTCCTTTTTGATGCTGTCGCAAAGCTAACTAAAAAGCAGCATTCCCCAAGAGAGGATGGCTTTCACTTCAGCAGTGATAAATTCATGAACTTCTTTGAGGAAAAGATCATGATTATTCGAAAGCAAATGACGGACTCCTCTTTAAATCTGCGTATTCCTTCAAAGCTCACTTGTCCTGAGTCTGCACAATGCAAGTGTTTTAGTACTATATCTCTTGACACAATGATGAAAATAATCATGGCCTCTAACCCTTCAAGCTGCATACTGGACCCTATTCCAACTAAACTACCGAAAGAGCTGCTTCCTGTGCTTGGGACTCTTATGTTGAACATAATAAACGGCTCTCTATCCACCGGAAGTGTACCAAACTCACTAAAAGTAGCAGTAATAAAGCCTCTCTTGAAAAAGCCCAACCTTGACCCAGAAAATGTAAAAAACTATCGGCCTATATCGAATCTTCCATTCCTCTCAACATTTTTAGAAAAGGCTTTTGCGCAGCAACTCACTGCCTTCCTGAAGACAAACAATGTATACGAAATGCTTCAGTCTGGTTTTAGACCCCATCATAGCACTGAAACTGCACTTGTGAAGGTGGTAAATGACCTTTTAATGGCATCAGACCGAGGCTCTACATCTGTCCTCGTGCTCCTAGACCTTAGTGCTGATTTTGATACCATCGATCACCACATTCTTTTGGAGAGATTGGAAACCCAAATTGGTCTACACGGACAAGTTCTGGCCTGGTTTAGATCTTATCTGTCGGAAAGATATCAGTTTGTCTCTGTGAATGGTTTGTCCTCTGACAAATCAACTGTAAATGTCGGTGTTCCTCAAGGTTCCGTTTTAGGACCACTATTGTTTTCACTAGATATTTTACCTCTTGGGGATGTCATTCGAAAACATAATGTTAACCTTCACTGCTATGCGGATGACACACAGCTGTACATTTCAATGAAACATGGTGAAGCCCCAAAATTGCCCTCGCTAGAAGCATGTGTTTCAGACATAAGGAAGTGGATGGCTGCAAACTTTCTACTTTTAAACTCTAACAAAACAGAGATGCTTGTTCTAGGTCCCAAGAAACAAAGATCTTCTGTTGAATCTGACAATTAATCTTAATGGTTGTACAGTCGTCTCGAATAAAACTGTGAAGGACCTCGGCGTTACTCTGGACCCTGATCTCTCTTTTGAAGAACATATCAAGACCATTTCAAGGACAGCTTTTTTCCATCTACTTATCATTGCAAAAATCAGAAACTTTCTGTCCAAAAAGGATGCAGAAAAATTAATTCATGCTTTTGTCACTTCTAGGTTAGACTACTGCAATGCTCTACTTTCCGGCTACCCGTGCTAAATACGGCTGCTAGAATCCTGACTAGAACCAAAATATTTGATCATATTACTCCAGTGCTAGCCTCCCTACACTGGCTACCTGTCAAGGCAAGGGCTGATTTCAAGGTTTTACTGCTAACCTACAAAGCGTTACATGGGCTTGCTCCTACCTATCTCTCTGATTTGGTCCTGCCGTACATACCTACACGTCACAAGAAGCAGGCCTCCTAATTGTCCCTAGAATTTCTAAGCAAACAGCTAGAGGCAGGGCTTTCTCCTATAGAGCTCCATTTTTATGGAACAGTCTGCCTACCCATGGAAGAGACGCAAACTCGGTCTCAATCTTTAAGTCTTTACTGAAAACTCATCTCTTCAGTGGGTCATATGATTGAGTGTAGTCTGGCCCAGGAGTGGGAAGGTGAACGGAAAGGCTCTGGAGCAACGAACCGCACTTGCTGTCTCTGCCTGGCCGGTTCCCCTCTTTCCACTGGGATTCTCTGCCTCTAACCCTATTACAGGGGCTGAGTCACTGGCTTACTGGGGCTCTTTCATACCGTCCCTAGGAGGGGTGCGTCACTTGAGTGGGTTGAGTCACTGATGTGATCTTCCTGTCTGGGTTGGCGCCCCCCCCCCTGGGTTGTGCCATGGCGGAGATCTTTGTGGGCTATACACGGCCTTGTCTCAGGATGGTAAGTTGGTGGTTGAAGATATCCCTCTAGTGGTGTGGGGGCTGAGCTTTGGCAAAGTGGGTGGGGTTATATCCTTCCTGTTTGGCCCTGTCCGGGGGTGTCCTCGGATGGGGCCACAGTGTATCCTAACCCCTCCTGTCTCAGCCTCCAGTATTTATGCTGCAGTAGTTTATGTGTCGGGGGGCTAGGGTCAGTTTGTAATATCTGGAGTACTTCTCCTGTCCTATTCGTTGTCCTGTGTGAATCTAAGTGTGCGTTCTCTAATTCTCTCCTTCTCTCTTTCTTTCTCTCTCTCGGAGGACCTGAGCCCTAGGACCATGCCCCGGGGCTACCTGACATGATGACTCCTTGCTGTCCCCAGTCCACCTGGCCGTGCTGCTGCTCCAGTTTAAACTGTTCTGCCTTATTATTATTCGACCATGCTGGTCATTTATGAACATTTGAACATCTTTGCCATGTTCTGTTATAATCTCCACCCGGCACAGCCAGAAGAGGACTGGCCACCCCACATTGCCTGGTTCCTCTCTAGGTTTATTCCTAGGTTTTGGTCTTTCGAGGGAGTTTTTCCTAGCCACCGTGCTTCTACACCTGCATTGCTTGCTGTTTGTGGTTTTAGGCTGGGTTTCTGTACAGCACTTTGAGATATCAGCTGATGTACGAAGGGCTATATAAATACATTTGATTTGATTTGAAATTAGATTTGAATTTTACCTGCCAAATCAGTTCTGTTATACTAACAGACATTATTTGAACAATTCTGGAAATGTTTGAATGTTTTCTATCCAAAAATACCAATTACATACATATCCTAGCTTCTGGGCCTGAGTAGCAGGTAGTTTACTTTGGGCACGCTTTTCATCTGGAGGTGAAAATAGTGCCCCTACCCTAGAGAAGTTAACTTCTTACGGCTGAAATCCTACTAATGAGATCGATATGACAACAGCCAGTGAAAGTGCAGGGCGTCAAATTCAAACAACAGAAATCTCATAATTAAAATTCCTCAAACATGCAAATATTTTACACCATTTTAAATATAAACTTGTTGTTAATCCCACCACAGTGTCCGATTTCAAAATGGTTTTATGACGAAAGCACACCAAATTATTATGTTAGGTCAGCACCTAGTCACAGAAATACAGTCATTTTCCAGCCAAAGAGAGGAATCACAAAAAGCAGAAATAGAGATAAAATTAATCACTAACTTTTGATGATCTTCATCAGATGACACTCATAAGTCTTCATGTTACAGAAATACTCATAATAAACATTGATAAAAGATACAAGTGTTAGGCATGGAATAGTAGATCCACTTCTCCCTAATGCAAAGGCCATGTCAGACTTCAAAAAAACTTTACTGAAAAAGCACACAATGCAATAATCTGAGTACGGCGCTCAGACACAAAAACAAGCCATACAGATATCTGCCATGTTGTGGAGTCAACAGAAGTCAAAAATAGCATTTTAATATTCACTTACCTTTGATGATATTCATCAGATTGCACTCCCAGGAATCCCAGTTCGACAATAAATGACTGATTTGTTCCATAAAGTCCATCTTTTATGTCCAAATAGCCACTTGTTGTTAACGTGTTCAGCCCAGTAATCCATCTTCATGAGGCGATAGCACTACGTCCAGACAAAAACTCGAAAAGTTCCGTTACAAGTTAAACGATGTATGGAATCAATCTTTAGGATGTTTTTAACATAAATCATCAATAAGGTTCCAACCGGAGAATTGTCTGTAGAAAAGCACTGGAATGAGAGCTAACTCTGTCGGGACCGCACGTCACGAGCCTGAGACACTCTGCAGACCCATGACTCATTCCGCTCACATTCGCCCCTCCTTTATAGCAGAATCCTGATTTCTAAAGATCCATGTTTCTAAAGATGGTTGACATCTAATGGAAGCCTTAGGAAGTGCAACTTGACCCCATAGACACTGTGTATTTGGAAGGCCAAGCTATGAAAAACTACAAACCTCAGATTTCCCACTTCCTGGTCGGATTTTTCTCAGGTTTTCTCCTGCCATATGAGTTCTGTTATACTCACAGACATCATTCGAAGTTTTAGAAACTTCAGAGTGTTTTCTATCCAATAATAATAATAATATGCATATATTAGCATCTGGGACTGAGTAGGAGGCAGTTCACTCTGGACACATCCAAAAATGAAAATGCTGGCCCCTATAAACAAGTTATTTTCATTTCACTTCATAAATTTAGACTATTTTGTGTATGTCCATTACATGAAATCCAAATAAAAATACATTTCAATTACAGGTTGTAATGCAACCAAAAAAGGAAAAATGCCAAGGGGGATGAGTACTTTTACAAGGCACTTGGGCAGCAGGATGCCAAGTGGCTAATTAAAAGTATATTTGTGAAATGTCTTGTCTTCTCAATGAATTTGAGCCAGTTGTGTTTTACAAGGTAAGGGGGTATACAGAAGATAGACATATTTTGTAAATGACCAAGTCCATATAATGGCAAGAACAGCTCAAATAAGCAGAGAGAAACAACAGTCAATCATTACTTTAAGACATGAAGGTCAGTCCATACGGAAAATTAAAAGAACTTTGAAAGTCTCTTCGAGCGCTGTCGCAAAAACCATCAAGAACTATGATGAAACTAGATCTCATGGGGACCGTCACAAGAATGGAAGACCCAGAGTTACCTCTATTGCAGAGGATAAGTTCATTAGAGTTACTAGCCTTAGAAATTGCAGCCCAAATAATTGCTTCACATAGTTCAAGTAACAGACAAGTCTCAAAATCAACTGTTCAGAGGAGACTGTGTGAATCAGGCCTTGATGATCAAATTGCTGCAAAGAAACCACTACTAAAGGACACCAACAATAAGAAGAGACTTGCTTGTGCCAAGAAACATGAGCAATGGACATTAGTGGATTAGCAATGGACTCTAGACCAGTGGAAGTATGTCCTTTGGTCTAGAGTCCAAATTGTACATTTTTGGTTCCAACCGCCGTGTCTTTGTGAGATGTGGTATGGGTGAAAGGATGATCTCCGCATGTGTAATTCCAACTGTAAAGCATGGAGGAGGAAGTGTTATGGTGTGGGGATGCTTGCTGGTAACACTGTCTGTGATTTATTTAGATTTCATGGCACACTTAACCAGCATGGCTACCACAGCATTCTGCAGCGATATACTATCCCATGTTTTTTGTTCTTAGTGGGACTATCATTTGTTTTTCAAACTAACAATTACCCAACACACCTCCAGGCTGTGTAAGGGATATTTTTCCAAGAAGGAGAGTGAAGGAGTGCTTCATCAGATGACCTGGCTTCCACAATCCCCTGACCTCAACCAAATGGAGATGGTTTAGGATGAGAGTGAAGGAAAAGCAGCCAACAAGTGCTCAGCATATGTGGGAACTCCTTCAAGACTGTTGGAAAAGCATTCCAAGTGAAGTTGGTGGGAGAATGCCAAGATTGTGCAAAGCTGTCAAGGCAAAGGGTGGCTACTTTGCAGAATCTCAACTCTAAAATATATTTTGAATTTTTTAACACTTTTTTGGTTACCATATGATTCCATGTATATATATTTTTTATTTTAATTGTTTTAATGTTTTCATTAATATTTCATTTTTTTTTATTATGGTTTTTCAGGGGATTCAGCAGCACCCTTAGCACCCCTACTTCCCACGGCTATGTAGTGATGCGAAGGAGACTGTGGGAAAAAAACTTTTGAACTAAAATGAGGAGTGCCCTCTTGCTGAGTGCCCTCTTGCTGAGAGGAATATTGCAGCTGAAAAATACACGTCACTTTTGGGTGATTTGATTTGTTTTGTTGATAAAATGATGTGCGCAGTAGGGCAGTTGTTTGTTTCATTGATAGTTGTGCCCCGTTAAAAAAGTACTTACACCTTGTTAAACAAAAATACAACTAATTTACAAAAGTATTCATACCCCTTTGCTCTGACACTCCAAATTGATCTCAGGGGCATCCTGTTTCCATTGATCATCCTTGTGATGTTTCTACAACTTGATTCGAGTCCACCTATGGTACATTCAATTGATTGGACATGATTTGGAAAGGCACACAACTGTCTATATATATTATTTGGTATTTTTTTATTTGAACTTAATTTAACTAGCCAAGTCAGTAAAGAACAAATACTTATTTTCAATGACGACCTAGGAACAGTGGGTTACCTGCCTTGTTCAGGGGGAGTATGACAGATTTGTATTTTTTTACCTTGTCAGCTCTGGGTTTCAATCTTGCAACCTTTTGGTTACTAGTCCAATGCTCTAAGAAGTCACACCGGTTAATTGAAATGTTATCATCAATGCAAATGGCGCTATTTTGAATATTCTCAAATATTAAATATTTGTTTAACTTCTTGGTGACAGGGGGCAGTATTTTCACGTCTGGATGAAATGCATGCCCAAATTCAACTGCCTGCTACTCATCCCCAGAAGAGAAGATATACATATCATTAGTAGATTGATGGAAAACACTCTGAAGTTTCTAAAACTGTTTGAGTCATGTCTGTGAGTATAACAGAACTTGTTTAGCAGGCGAAACGCAGAGGACAAATCATCCAGATTTGTTTTGTTTTTGAGATCACTCTCTTTTCAATGAATTTTCATTGGGAATCCAGATTTCTAAGGGACCTTCTTGCAGTTCCTATCGCTTCCACAGGATGTCAACAGTCTTTAGAAATTGGTTGAGGGTATTCCTTTGTGTATTGAAGAAGTACGGCCATCTTGAACGAGGGTCACTTGAAGTGTACTGTTAGATATAGGCTCGTGACCAGAAAGCATGCTACAGTTTGTTTTCTTCCTGTATTGAACACAGATCATCCCGTCTTCAATTTTATTGATTATTTGCGTAAAAAAATACCTAAAGTTGTATTACAAAAGTAGTTTGAAATGTTTTGGGGAAGTTTACAGGTAACTTTTGAGATATTTTGTAGTCACGTTGCGCAAGTTGGAAGCTGTGTTTTTCTGGATCAAACGCGCCAAATAAATTGACATTTTCGATATATATGGACGGAATTAATCAAACAAAAGGACCATTTGTGATGTTTATGGGACATGTTGGAGTGCCAACAAAAGAGGCTCGTCAAAGGTAAGGCATGAATTATATTTTTATTTCTGCGTTTTTATTCCTGCAGGGTTGAAATATGGTTTCTCTCTTTGTTTACGGAGGTGCTATCCTCCGATAATAGCATCGTTTGCTTTCTCCGAAAAGCCTTTTTGAAATCTGACATGTTGGCTGGATTCACAACAAGTGTAGCTTTAATTTGCTATCTTGCATGTGTGAGTTAATGAAAGTTAGATTTTTAGAGAAATTTATTTGAATTTAGCGCTCTGCATTTTCCTGGCTTTTGGCCAGGTGGGACGCTATACCATCCCACATATCCCATAGAGGTTAGTAATTTTTGGGCTACTAAATGATTGCATATATTTTATTTCATAGTTTTGATATCTTCACTATTATTATACAATTTAGAAAATAGTAAAAATGAGTACGCGTGTCCAAACTTTTGACTGATACTGTACATATTGAAAAATCTAATCAAATTGTATATGTCATGGTTAGCAGATGGTAATGCGAGTGTAGCGAAATGCTTGTGCTTCTAGTTCCGACAATGCAGTAATAACCAACGAGTAATCTAACCTAACAATTCCACAACTACTACCTTATACACACAAGTGTAAAGGGATAAAGAATATTTACATAAAGATATATGAATGACTGATGGTACAGAACGGCATAGGCAAGATGCAGCAGATGGTATCGAGTACAGTATATACATAGGAGATGAGTAATGTAGGGTATGTAAACAAAATTGGCATAGTTTAAAACTTCTTCACGCTACCACGGTCCCCAAGGGGTACCACCCCCCCTGCTCAACTGAAACAGTGGCGCACAGAATGCAAAAATATTCTTAGAAATATTTAACCTCCACACATTAACAAGTCCAATAGCTCAAATGAAAGATAAACACCTTGTTCATCTAGCCAGCAAGTCAGATTTCTAAAATGTTTTACGACGAAAACATAGCACATATTTAGGTCCAACCACCACCAAAGACACAGCTAATTTGAATAGCCATGTTGAACAAAAGATGTAATCAACAAATGCAGGATTAAAAGAAAAATAATTCACTAACCTTTTGAAAATCTTCATCAGATGACAGTAATAGGACATGTTACACAGTACATTCATGTTTTTTTCAATAATATGCCATTTACATCCATATATCTCTGTTTACAATGACGCCATGTTCAAAAAATGCTACTCAAATGTCCGGAGAAATTATGATAGCTCCGGCAGATAACGTCAGATAACAAGCAATACACATCATAAACTTGGACTAAATATACATGTTCTACATATAGTTAGAAAGATACACTGCTTCTTAATGCAAACGCTGTGTTACATTTATTTTTAACGTTACAGAATTCATTCACTAGGCAATAATATGAGACGGCGCTCATAGATTAGCAATATGTCTCCGCTATGTTGGAGTCCACAGAAACACAAAATTACCACATAAATATTCCCTTACCTTTGATGTTCTTCGATCAGAAGTCGTGGAAGAAGTCATACTTACCAAAAACTGCGTTTGGCTTTCAAGTCTGTGTCTTTGGGTTATCAAACGCGACAAATTCCGGCTGAAATGCAGCCAAAATTCTAGGGGTTGCACATCAAAACTTCAAAATACATATTATATGTCGACTAAACTGGTCAAACTAAGTGCAGAATCAAGCTTTAGGATATTCTAAACGTGGAAAACAATTATCAGCTCGAACAGACAAACCGACATCGTTTGGTGAATCTTGGAACAAAGAGAGCTCCAGACACGACGCGCGCATGAGAGTACATGTATTTTCGCGCGACCCGAAGGTTTTAGCCCGCCAAAGGGTGAGGGAGCGCGCGATTTTCACAATGAAACGCCCCATTGAAAGGAGACATCGCGCTGAAGAGATAGAAACTGTTCCCAGATCCGTAGCTGGTTGGGAAGGGTGGGGGCGATGACGTCAAAGTTGGCCCAACTTTACTGCTGACAGAGAGAGTTTGGAAGAATGGCTGCCCTGTGAGTTCTGCTTTACATACAGACATAATTTGAACGGTTTTAGAAGCTTTAGAGTGTTTTCTATTCAATAATAATTATTATATGCATATAGTAGCAATTTTGACAGATTCTTTTTCTGTTTAATATGGGCACGCAATTCCTCCAAAGGGGGCAGTATTCAGCCTTAACAGGTTTTAACCTCTAGCGTCGAGTAATCCCGTATCCGGGAGCGTAATCATAGCCTCAAGCTCATTACCATAACGCAACATTTCCTATTCATGAAAATCGCAAATGAAATGAAATAAATATATTCAAACACAAGCTTAGCCTTTTGTTAACAACACTGTCATCTCAGTGTAACGGTTTTCTTCTGGGGAAAAAGAGTCGGACCAAAACGCAGCGTGGTTACTTGTAAACATCTTTAATAAAGATGAACAATGAACAATCTACAAAACAAGAAATGTGAAAAAACCGAAACAGCCGTATCTGGTGCAACAAACACAGAGACAGGAACAATCACCCACAAAACCCAACATAAAACAGGCTACCTAAATATGGTTCCCAATCAGCGACAATGACTAACACCTGCCTCTGATTGAGAACCATATCAGGCCAAATATAGAAATCGACAAACCAGACACACAACATAGAATGCCCACCCAGCTCACGTCCTGACCAACACTAAAACAAGGAAAACACACCCGAATGATGGTCAGAACGTGACAATATGCTTTTCAACCAAAGCTACACAAGCATTTGTGTAAGAGTATTGATAGCCTAGCATAGCATTAAACCTAGCATTCAGCAGGCAACATTTTCACAAAAACAAGAAAAGCATTCAAATAAAATAATTTACCTTTGAAGAACTTCGGATGTTTTCAATGACTAGACTCTTAGTTAGATAGCAAATGTTCATTTTTTCCAAAAAGATTATTTGTGTAGACGAAATAGCTCCGTTTGGTTCATCACGTTTGGCTAAGAACAATACCGGAAAATGCAGTCACTTATAACGCCAAACCTTTTTCCAAATTAGCTCCATAATATCGACAGAAACATGGCAAACGTTGTTTAGAATCAATCCTCAAGGTGTTTTCACATATCTATTCGATAATCTATCAGTGGTGGCAGTTGGCTTCTCATCAGAAGCAAACGGAAAAATACTGCAGCTGGAGATTACGCAATAATTGCGACGGAGGACACCAAGCGACCACCTGGTAGATGTAGTCTCTTATGGTCAATCTTCCAATGATATGCCTACAAATACGTCACAATGCTGCAGACACCTTGGGGAAAACGTGGAAAACATAAGCTGACTCCTAGCTCCTTCACAGCCATATAAGGAGTCATTGGCATGAGGCGATTTAAAAAAATGCGGCACTTCCTGATTGGATTTTTATCTGGGTTTTTTCTGTAACATCAGTTCTGTGGCACTCACAGACAATATCTTTGCAGTTTTGGAAACGTCAGAGTGTTGTCTTTCCAAAGCTGTCAATTATATGCATAGTCGAACATCTTTTCGTGACAAAATATCTTGTTTAAAACGGGAACGTTTTTCATCCAAAAATTAAAATAGCGCCCCCTATATCCAAGAAGTTAAAGTGGCTAGTGATACATGTATTACATAAAGATGGCAAGATGCAGTAGATGATTTAGAGTACAGTATATACAGTGGGGAGAACAAGAATTTGATACACTGCCGATTTTGCAGGTTTTCTTACTTACAAAGCATCTGTACTTTACATCATAGGTACACTTCAACTGTGAGATCCGTCTCTAACAGATGAAGTGTACCTATGATAAAAATTACAGACCTCTAGAGGTTTGTAAGTAGGAAAACCTGCAAAATCGGCAGTGTATCCAATACTTGTTCTCCCCACTGTACATATACACATGAGTTTAGTAATGTAGGGGATGTACACATTATATTAAGTGGCATTGTTGAAAGTGGCTAGTGATACATTTTTTCCATCAATTTCCATCTATTTCCATTATTAAAGTGAGCTGGAGTTGAGTCAGTATGTTGGCAGCAGCCACTCAATGCTAGTGGTGGCTGTTTAACAGTCTGATGGCCTTGAGATAGAAGCTGTTTTTCAGCCTCTCAGTCCCTGCTTTGATGCACCTGTACTGACCTCGCCTTCTGGAACATCTTGCATATCTTAATTTATTTCCACAATTAACTAATAATATGTTTAATAATGTGGGCAGTGCAGTCAACGGATTGTTACCTATAACCAGGATTACCATTAAAAAATATATTTTTTGGCAAGCAATTATTATTTTGGCAAACAATTATTGTGATTCATCCTATATTGTTGTCCCTAACATTATTACCCCATAGCAACAAATGTGGGATACATACTGTTATGTTCCCCTAGTTTCTGTGTTGTGGGTTTGTATGTGTGTGTATTTCAGGAAATGGCTTCCTGGATTCCTGAAGCAGCTGATTGGTCAGCACCATCGCTGATTGGAGCTCTGACCCATCCCTCTCGTCAAGGTATACAGCTGTCTCTTCATTACCATCTTCTTCTCCAGCTTGATAACAGTGTTCCTTCGTTAGGGAAAATAGCTTATTTTTATGTCCTGTGTTGGTTGTTGTGGCATTCAGTGAAAGTTTTGTTGATATTATTTTGTAGCTACTCCTTCAGAGGTATGTGTATGACAATAGGACTTAGTGTTTTTGGTTATTTAAATGTTTCACTTCAATTATTGGTAAATTATTCTGTTTCATTTGTTCTCAGGGGGAAAGGGAAACGCACCTTGGGAGTGTTTAGGCAAGAGACCTGCGGGCATACATAACCCGTAGTATTTAATCTGTCTATGCACACTGGGTAAGACCTCGGTGGACCACCCCCTGTATTTTGGTTAGCGCGCCAGGTGGAACTTGAGGTTAGGTGGGAAGGCAGGTAAGGTAGAAGAGGGGACTCTTAATAATTTGACATTTCTTTGCTTTGGTTCCATCCAGACACTTTTCCCCACTTTACCGTGTTCAGGAATAACAAATTCCCTGTATACTGTACTTTTCTCTGCCTCTGTCGTCCTTCCCCGCACCTACGATCACGTACTTTTTCACTCCATGGGGAGTTGAGATGTAGCAGGGTGTTGCATTCCCTCCTCCAAGATGCGTACATCTCACACACACACACACACACACACACACACACACACACCCCACAAACAACCACAAGCTCAGATGTTAAAAATTGATCCATACCGAGCCCAACTCAAGAAAATACCTGATGTGCGAATGCATATACAGTTGTAGCTGTTTGAGATGGCATGCAAAATTGATTAAGAATGGTGAGATTTGATTAACCAACGTCAAGTCCTACCCGATGACGCTCAGATAAACTCCCTTACCCTGAAACACACACATGCTGGTCCCCTGTTGTGACCATTTTCCCAAGCATCGCTGTGCAGTCAGACCTTTGATTATTATTTTCCCCCTCTGATAGTTTTGAATTTTCTATGCTTTAAAGATTTAGGATATTTTGTATTTTTATTGTAAAGATCTCTGCTAGGTACCATTTGCTAATTGTATTGGGTAACTGTAATCAATCGGATTACTTTTAAATGGATACGAACCGTAGTCCTCACATCTTTGAGAAATATTCCTTGAATTATTATTTGATGAAATGTCAAATGGAAAATGTTATTGACAATACACATACACTACATAACCAAAAATAAATAAATATGGAGTTTTGCCGCGATAACAGCCTCCACTCCTCTGGGAAGGCTTTCCACTAGAATGAATGAAAATGTTATTTCCGTGTCAAATTGCCAATTGGCAACCCATCCCTTTTGGGATTATTGACACATAAACAAACATTACAATAATTCACTAGGGTAATTAAATAATAATAATTCTTCTGGCATTCTCTGCATTGTGCATCACATACAGAGTGAAAAAATTAAAGTAAATCAATACATAATAGTAAATAAGGTTATCCAAACAATAATTACATCCCAAGAACAGCAAAATAATATACATACATATATACATAGACTCAGCAAAAACAGAAACGTTGTTCAAAGATAATTAGTAAAAATCCAAATAACTTCACAGATCTTCATTGTAAAGGGTTTAAACACTGTTTCCCATGCTTGTTCAATGAACCATAAACAATGAATAAACATGCACCTGTAGAATGGTCGTTAAGACACTAACAGCTTACGGACGGTAGGCAGTTAAAGTCACAGTTATGAAAACTTAGGACACTTAAGAGGCCTTTCTACTGACTCTAAAAAACACAAAGAAGAGATGCCCAGGGTCCCTGCTCATCTGTGTGAAAGTACCTTAGGCATGATGTAAGGAGGCATGAGGACTGCAGATGTGGCCAGGGCAATAAATTGCAATGTCCGTACTGTGAGACGCCTAAGACAGCTCTACAGGGAGACAGGATGGACAGCTGATCATCCTCGCAGTGGATGAACGCACAATCCTTCCATCAGTGCTCAGACTGTCCGCAATAGGCTGAGAGAGGCTGGACTGAGTGCTTGTAGGCCTGTTGTAGCAGGTCCTCACCAGACATTACCGGCAACAACGTTGCCTATGGGCACAAACCCACCGTCGCTGAACCAGACAGGACTGGCAAAAAGTGCTCTTCACTGATGAGTTGCGGTTTTGTCTCACCTGGGGTGATGGTCGGATTCGTGTTTATCATCAAAGGAATGAGCGTTACACCGAGGCCTGTACTCTGGAGCTGGATTGATTTGGAGGTGGAGGGTCCGTCATGGTCTGGGACGGTGTGTCACAGTATCATCGGACTGAGCTTGTTGTCATTGCAGGCAATCTCAATGCTGTGTATTACAAGGAAGACATCCTCCTCCCTCAGGTACCCTTCCTGCAGGCTAATCCTGACATGACCCTCCAGCATGACAATGCCACCAGCCATACTGCTCGTTCTGTGCATGATTTCCTGCAAGACAGGAATGTCAGTGTTCTGCCATGGCCAGCAAAGAGCCCGGATTTCAATTCCATTGAGCATGTCTGGGACCTGTTGGATCGGAGGGTGAGGGCTAGGGCCATTACCCCCAGAAATGTCCAGGAACTTGCAGGTGCCTTGGTGAATGTATGGGCTAACATCTCACAGCAATAACTGGCAAATATGGTGCAGTCCATGAGGAGGAGATGCACTGCAGTATTTAATGCAGCTGGTGGCCACACCAGATACTGACTGTTACTCTCGATTTTGATCCCCTTTTTGTTCAGGGACACATTATTCCATTTCTGTTAGTCACATGTCTGTGGAACTTGTTCAGTTTATGTCTCATTTGTTGAATCTTGTTATGTTTATACAAATATTTACACATGTTAAGTTTGCTGAAAGTAAACGCAGTTGACAGTGAGAGGACATACATTTTTTTGCTGAGTATATTTAGGACACAGGTATGGGTATTCTGACACGGCAGTGTGTCAATGAGGAGGATGTTATTAGACAGTGAGCGTCTGACAGGTCTGTGACAGGCTTTTCAGGTACTGGCCCTGACCTTCCTGTGTGTGTGTGCTTGACTTCCTCACATTGACACCAGATGGCCCTTCCCATCATGGCCGATGGAGGAACTCAGCTGTCAGGGTCTCCTCCCGTCTGTGGTCAGTGTGTGTGTGTGCCACTGTCCCTGTTCTCCCTCCCTGACCTATTTGTATTCTGGGCAGAGAAGATGAGGCTCAAGGCCGAGTGCCTTGCTCCCCTCTCTCCTCTCCCCACATGGGAGGGCATCTGTGGGACTGCGCTTGGCAGATAGGGCCAGACCCTGTATGGCAGGAGTTTAACAGTGGAACTCATCCACACACAACCTCAACAGCCCACAGAGAACAAGTCTGTGTAGGGGGGTTCATTCATTCTAACATCTGTATTTTTATTGAAAAAATTACACTGAAATGTATTTATTTTACAACACATGTATCATAACCCACCAGTCTTTCTACAGTGGCAGATAGAGAAGCTGAACAGGCATATAGCGATAAAGATGAAGAGATTAGTGAAAAAGAAGGTGCAAATCACAGAGGCTCTCCATGTAATCTGATTAGTCAGAGTACCTCCTACCTCTGTGATTGAGACTGCTGTTTGAGTGGTCAGCCTCTGTGTGTGTGTGTCCGTGTGTGCTTGTGCATGCGCATGTGTGACAGAGCAACAAGATCTCACAGTCTCACATCAGAATTAGACGTTCATCCATGTTTCTCAAATGTGTGTTTAAGATTAAGATAGGTTAGGTTTTTGGGTTGAGGTTAGGATTAAGGTTAGAGTAAGGTTTAGGGAAAATAGGATTTTGAATGGGACTGAAGTGTGTGTGTGTGTGTGTGTGTGTGTGTGTGTGTGTGTGTGTGTGTGTGTGTGTGTGTGTGTGTGTGTGTGTGTGTGTGTGTGTGTGTGTGTGTGTGTGTGTGTGTGTGTGTGTGTGTGAAAAGAGAGAGTGTGTGTGTGAAAAGAGAGAGTGAGTGAGCGAAAAGAGAGTGAGTGAGTGAAGATAGAGCCAACAACACTCCTGGACCGTGTGAAGTTGTGACTGAACTATGAGTATGAAGTCTACCCTGATAGCATTTATAGTAAATCTGTAGGTCTCTATTCCTTTTGTTATAGACTGTCGGACAAATTTTTGGCCCATTTTTACAAATATATAACTAGTTTATTTATGATTTAATGACCTTTATCATAACAATCTTGAGATAGCTTTTCCACATTACTTTAAAATAGAAAATGGTGTAGGTGCATCTATTTTTGGACTTTTAAATTAATGATACACTATATATACAAATGTATGTGGACACCCATTCAAATTAGTGGATTCGGCTATTACAGCATACAATGACATTCCAACCTTGTGGCAAAAGTATGTGGAAGGCCCTTTCCTGTTTCATCATGACAATGACCCCATCCACAAAGTGAGGTCCACACAGAAATGGTTTGTTTGAAATCGGTGTAGAAGAACTTGACTCTCCTGCACAGAGCCCTGACCTCAACCCCATCAAACACCTTTGGGATGATTGGAATTGGAACGCCGACTGTGAGCTAGGCCTAATCGCCCAACATCAGTGCCCGACCTCAGTAATGCTCTTGTGGCTGAATGGAAGTCCCAGCAGCGGTGCCCCAACATCTAGTGGAAAGCTTTCCCAGCAGCAAAGGGGGGACCAACTCCCCATGAATTTGGAATGAGATGTTCGACAAGCAGGTGTCCACATACCTTTGGTCATGTAGTGTATACTATAGATATAATAAAACGTTGTGGTTTGAACTGCAGATTGACCTTTTTTAACACTATGCACAATATGATAAACACTCCAGTGTAGTACACTGTACAGTACAACATGTTTCAGTGCTTAACTGAGTGATTGTGTTACTGGATGGGTATCAGAGCTAATTCTTTGAGTGTTACACACTACTGGGTTAAAGAATCTACACACAACAGAACAAGGCTGTGTGAGAGTGTGCGAGAGAGTCTGTGGTTGGGGCAGCGTGCAGTACTTAGGAGGTTCATTTAAAACCACTCAGGAATTTCTGACAGACACACATTTTTTTACCCCCTCTCCATCTCTCTCATTCCCTTATCCTCATTCTCTCCCTCCATCCATTATTTGCAGCCACATGCACATACAAGGATGCACACAAACATGAACACACACTCTATCTCACACACATGTGCAGACGCGCTCTCTCTCTCACACACATTATTTGTCATCGATGTAGACTTAACCCTAACCCTTTATATAAATTGTATTTAACCTCAAAATAAAAGCTTGAAATGCTTTCTTACGAGCACTTCCCAATGATAAAAAATAAATAATAATAATTATATATATATATATATATATATATATATATATATATATATATATATATATATACATATATATATATATATATATATATATATATACGCACATATAGTAACACCAGTACCAGATCAATGTGCTGGGGCACAAGGTGTGTGTTTGTATGTGTGCGTACAGAAACCCTCAGGATTTCCGTTTGGAAAATTTGGCAGTGTACAACGTGACTGGTAGGGAGTAGGCTATAGTCCTAAGAGCAAAATAATCCTAAGATTTCCACACCCTAATTGTAGTCTAACCCATACCAAAACAGAGATTCAGTGAAAATAAAAAAAATCTAATTGATTTATCAATACCAGTCCTCATGCTTGCCTCAGAAACGGTGCTGAAATAGTTAACCACACACGGGTAGGCTATTGGTTCAAATCCTATTGCTTCTATCTTCAATATGCTTTAAATGCCACAATGTCACAAATAATTTAACACACACAAAACTTTCTCTCTCTAGCCAGGCAGTATTAAGAAAGAACCCTTGTGTTATGAGGACATTTTTCCCGCCAGAACTACAACATCCAAAAGTGGATAATGAAACCTTATTCCTAACACGGAAAATGTGGGAAATTGTCGGGAGGGACTTAATGAACAATCATATCAGATAATTTATTGTTTGGTGATATCATTAAAGACCTTATAACGGAAACATTGTAACTTTAAGAGCTTTCGCAATGTTTTTGTCTGAGTTACATCTAAACGTTGTAAAACGTATATGATTAAACATGAAACTTTTTGTGAGAAAATTACATGTAATTTTAGCTTTCTAAATGCGAATTGTTTTTCATGTGAAGTTTTACCCAGTCAGTAATCATGCACACGTGAGCACAGACATGATGCCAAATGGATGGAACGCCAATTTTTCTAGAGTGCTTATAAAAGGACTCCAAACTAAATGTACATTAGACCAGAAAGCGTGAAGTGGTGGATATATGTGGAAATGGTTAGGGTCTACCAGACCAGAGAACGTGAAGACCATCTTGACCAACAGTTTGAAGGTGAAGACTAGACATTCACAGTCTGCAACTGTAATGTAAAGTAGTCTAGAACTTTGACCAAAGACATGAGGGAGATCCCATCAAATGACCATTAGAATGTCCAATGGGGACTTAAACAAGCAGAGAATTTCTCTCGAATTACTCACATAGACGGACCAGGCGATTTCAACAGAGAAACGACAAAGACATACAAATGAAAATATGCGTTGCATTTCTAAATCCGAATGAGCGGTTGCTAGGGTGTTAAATATCCATATTTACGATGAGCGAATTATTCAACTGTATGTACGATAGTTGAATTCCTTTGTCTCTCCTTCTCTCGCTCTTTCTTTCCCCACACCTTTCATTGTGTAACAAACCTTCTTATAGGGTTAGTCCACTAGGAACTTTTCATCGCATTATGATAGTAATCAATGTAAGTCTGTGTGATTATTTAGCTAGTTAGTAAATAAATAAGTAAGCCAATGTGTGAATCGCTGAGTCATCATGTAGATTTGGGTTCGTCCAGATTCAATGATGTTCAGAAAGAGAATGAGAATGATATGAGATGATAATAATTAATGGATGACTAATATGATAACAAAATATTCTGATATTGTTGAGTTAATTCGGGAAATGGTAACTCATTAACCTCTAGCGTCGAGCAATCCCGTATCCGGGAGTGTAATCATAGCCTCAAGCTCATTACCATAACGCAACGTTTCCTATTCATGAAAATCGCAAATGAAATGAAATAAATATCTTCAAACACAAGCTTTGCCTTTTGTTAACAACACTGTCAATTCAGATTTTCAAAATATGCTTTTCAACCAAAGCTACACAAGCATTTGTGTAAGAGTATTGATAGCCTAGCATAGCATTAAGCCTAGCATTCAGCAAGCAACATTTTCACAAAAACAAGAAAAGCATTCAAATAAAATAATGTACCTTTGAAGAACTTTGGATGTTTTCAATGACGAGACTCTTAGTTAGATAGCAAATGTTCATTTTTTCAAAAAATATTATTTGTGTAGACGAAATAGCTCCGTTTTGTTCATCACGTTTGACTAAGAAAAAGACCGGAAAATGCAGTCACTTACAACGCCAAACTTTTTTCCAAATTAGCTCCATAATATCGACAGAAACATGGCAAACGTTGTTTAGAATCATCCTCAAGGTGTTTTTCACATATCTATTCGATAATCTATCAGTGGTGGCAGTTGGCTTCTCATCAGAAGCAAACAGAAAAATTCTGCAGCTGGAGATTACGCAATAATTGCGACGGAGGACACCAAGCGACCACCTGGTAGATGTAGTCTCTTATGGTCAATCTTCCAATGATATGCCTACAAATACGTCACAATGCTGCAGACACCTTGGGGAAAACGAGGAAAACGTAAGCTGACTCCTAGCTCCTTCACAGCCATATAAGGAGTCATTGCCATGAGGCGGTTAAAAAAAATGCAGCACTTCCTGATTGGATTTTTATCTGGGTTTTTTCTGTAACATCAGTTCTGTGGCACTCACATACAATATCTTTGCTGTTTTGGAAACGTCAGGGTGTTTTCTTTCCAAAGCTGTCTATATGCATAGTCAAGCATCTTTTCGTGACAAAATATCTTGTTTAAAACGGGAACGTTTTTCATCCAAAAATTAAAATAGCGCCCCCTATATCCAAGAAGTTAAACACACTTTTTCTGTGGTGCCCCAAGATTGCTAATGAATTTGAATAATGAATACATTTTTTACACAATTTATTTATTCACGTAATCAATTAAAGGTAGTTAACTTCTTTGGGACTGGGGGGCAGTACTGAGTACTGACTGCTACTCAGGCAGCTAGAATATGCATATAATAAGTATATTTGGATAGAAAACACTCTGAAGGTTCTAGAACTATTTGAATGATGTCTGTGAGTATAACAGAACTCACATGGCAGGCAAAAACCTGAGAAAAAATCCAACCAGGAAGTGGGAAGTTTTTGTAGTTTTTCAAGTCATTGCCTATCGAATATACAGTGTCTATGTAGTCATATTGCACTTCCTAAGGCTTCCACTAGATGTCAACAGTTTCAAATTAGGTTTTGGACATAAAGATTAACTTTATCGAACAAAACACACATTTATTGTGTAACATGAAGTCCTGTGATGAATTTAATCGCTATTTCTGTGACTAGGTGCTGACCTAACATAGTCGTTGGTGTGCTTTCGCCGTAAAGCCTATTTGAAATCGGACACTGTGGCTGGATTTACAAGAAGTTTATCTTTAAAATTATGGGATTTCTGGGATTTCTGTTGTTTTGAATTTGGCGCCCTGCAATTTCACTGGCTGTTGGCGAGGTGGGACCTTACCATTCTACATATCCCAGAGAAGTTAATCGATTGATAAAATAATCGTCATCACATTAAAACCTCTCTGGGATAGGCGGGACGCTTGCCTCCCACTTGGCCAATAGCCAGGGAAAATGCAGAGCGCCAAATTCAAATAAAATACTATAAAAAAAACTTTCATTATATCACACATGTAAGATACCAAATTAAAGCTACACTCCTGAATCCAGCCAACATGTCAGATTTCAAAAAGGCTTTTCGGCGAAAGCATAAGATGCTATTATCTGATGATAGCACAACAGTAAACAAAGAGAGAGTAGCATATTTCAACCCTGCAGGTGCGACACAAAACGCATAAATAAAATATAAATCATGCCGTACCTTTGACGAGCTTTTTTCGTTGGCACTCCAATATGTCCCATAAACACCACAAGCGGTCCTTTTGTTCGAATAATTCCGTCGATATATATCCAAAATGTCAATTTATTTGGCGCGTTTGATCCAGAAAAACACAGCTTCCAATTTGCACAATGTGACTACAAAATATCTCAAAGGTTACCTGTAAACCTTTCCGAAACATTTCAAACTACCTTTGTAATAAAACTTTAGGTACAGTGCCTTGCGAAAGTATTCGGCCCCCTTGAACTTTGCGACCTTTTGCCACATTTCAGGCTTCAAACATAAAGATATAAAACTGTATTTTTTGTGAAGAATCAACAACAAGTGGGACACAATCATGAAGTGGAACGACATTTATTGGATATTTCAAACTTTTTTAACAAATCAAAAACTAAAAAATTGGGCGTGCAAAATTATTCAGCCCCCTTAAGTTAATACTTTGTAGCGCCAACTTTTTCTGCGATTACAGCTGTAAGTCGCTTGGGGTATGTCTCTATCAGTTTTGGACATCGAGAGACTGAAATTTTTTCCCATTCCTCCTTGCAAAACAGCTCGAGCTCAGTGAGGTTGGATGGAGAGCATTTGTGAACAGCAGTTTTCAGTTCTTTCCACAGATTCTCGATTGGATTCAGGTCTGGACTTTGACTTGGCCATTCTAACACCTGGATATGTTTATTTTTGAACCATTCCATTGTAGATTTTGCTTTATGTTTTGGATCATTGTCTTGTTGGAAGACAAATCTCCGTCCCAGTCTCAGGTCTTTTGCAGACTCCATCAGGTTTTCTTCCAGAATGGTCCTGTATTTGGCTCCATCCATCTACCCATCAATTTGAACCATCTTCCCTGTCCCTTCATCTTCCCTGTCCCTTTGCATTGTTGCCAAAAAGTTCAATTTTGGTTTCATCTGACCAGAGCACCTTCTTCCACGTTTGGTGTGTCTCCCAGGTGGCTTGTGCAAACTTTAAACGACACATTTTATGGATATCTTTAAGAAATGGCTTTCTTCTTGCCACTCTTCCATAAAGGCCAGATTTGTGGCCTACAGCTTGGGAAATCTTTTTGTATCCAAATCCGGCTTTAAACTTCTTCACAACAGTATCTCGGACCTGCCTGGTGTGTTCCTTGTTCTTCATGATGCTCTCTGCGCTTTTAACGGACCTCTGAGACTATCACAGTGCAGGTGCATTTATACGGAGACTTGATTACACACAGGTGGATTGTATTTATCATCATTAGTCATTTAGGTCAACATTGGATCATTCAGAGATCCTCACTGAACTTCTGGAGAGAGTTTGCTGCACTGAAAGTAAAGGGGCTGAATAATTTTGCACAAACAATTTTTACGTTTTTGATTTGTTAAAAAAGTTTGCAATATCCAATAAATGTCGTTCCACTTCATGATTGTGTCCCACTTGTTGTTGATTCTTCACAAAAAAAATACAGTGTATATCTTTATGTTTGAAGCCTGAAATGTGGCAAAAGGTCGCAAAGTTCAAGGGGGCCGAATACTTTCGCAAAGCACTGTATTTTTAAGCGTTAAGAAACACTTTTGATGTTTGTCAAAATGCACGTGGGCGACTCCCCAAACATATGGAAGAAGGTATTCTGGTCAAATGAGACTACAATTCAGCTTTTTGGCCATCAAGGAAAATGCTAATTGTCTGGCGCAAACCCAACACCTCTTATCACCCCAAGAACTGCATCCCCAAAGTGAAGCATGGTGGTGGCAACATCATGCTGTGGGGATGTTTTTCATCGGCAAGGACTGGGAAACTGGTCAGAATTGAAGGAATGATGGATGGCGCTAAATACAGGGAAATTCTCGTGGGAAACCTGTTTCATTCTTCCAGAGATTTGCGACTAGGACGGAGGTTCATCTTCCAGCAGGACAATGACCCTAAGCATACTGCTAAAGCAACACTCGAGTGGTTTAAGGGGAAACATTTAAATGTCTTGGAATGGCCTAGTCAAAGCCCAGACCTCAATCCGATTGAGAATCTGTGTTATGACTTAAAGATTGCTTGGAACCCATCCAACTTGAAGGAGCTGGAGCAGTTTTGTCTTGAAGAATGGGCAAAAGTCTCAGAGGCTAGATGTGCCAAGCTTATAGGGACATACCCCAAGAGATATGTAATTGCAGATGTAATTGCTGCAAAATGTGGCTCTACACAGTATTGACTTTGGGGGGGGGGGGGGGGTGAATAGTTATGCACGCTCAAGTGTTCTGTTTTTTTTTGTCCTATTTCTTGTTTGTTTCAAAATAAAATATATTTTGCAACTTCAAAGTGGAACTGGAATCCCACAGTACGAATACACGGACTGGATTATGGCATAATGGTCACTACATTACAGGGGGACATTTTTTAAGATGGTCATACCATGGATCTTTTAGCTATTTGATTTAGGACCCTTGTAGGGATCAACACACACACACACACACACATATATATATATATATATATATATACTGTACTTTATATATGGGGATAAAATATTGAATTTGGGTTTTACTACTATAGCCCATAGAAATGCATTAAATAAATTGAAAAACAGAAAGGAAAAATCAGTAGGAATAATGTTTTGAAGTGCCTGTCCTATATCTAGGAGATATAAGAAAGTTCAGGACACATACAGTATTTAACCCCCTTTTTTTTGCAACGAAACTACGTCCATAATTCCATTCATTTTTTAAACAGGTTTAAGTTACCTTCAGACGAGTCCCGTGACAGTTCTGGGGGTTGTAGAGCAAAACGTAACACCATCATGTTTGTGAGAGTCTCATCTTTCCATAGAGTGGTCATATAAGTTAATGTGGTCAATTGGTAGTCTACAAATTATTTGTAATTATATTCTGGCCCCCTGCTCAAGAAAAACATTGGCCCGTGGCTGAATCTAGTTCATAATCCCTGCTCTAAACGGACAGTACACGGTGCCAGACTGTCTGGCCACCACTACAAAACTGAGAAAAACACTGACTATGTACAGACTCAGCATGGCCATAGAAACATTCCATCATAGGCAGATCCGGCTACCCACAGAGAGCAGGTTGTGCTCACTCTGCCCTCAGAGAGGTAAAGACAAATCTGCATTTTTCATACACTGAACCATGCAGACTTATGGGCAATTTTCTTCCCCAAAATTTAAAACAAATACAAAGATTTTAAAACAGAAAAGGAGACA
Source organism: Oncorhynchus kisutch (assembly GCF_002021735.2). NCBI lineage: Eukaryota > Metazoa > Chordata > Actinopteri > Salmoniformes > Salmonidae > Oncorhynchus > Oncorhynchus kisutch. The sequence continues at coordinate 32,712,526 of NC_034175.2, read as the reverse complement.
ATCCAATATCTAATCCCTTTGTGCCATTTTAGCTGCAAAATATGTAGCTTCCTGCCACACCGTTAGGGGCATCCAGAGGAACGACCAACCACGACAATAACATTGCTACCTGTGTCTTTCTCACTATTTAATTAATGTCCTCATTAATTTCTTACTCTGCTATGCTGTCAATTGTTATAATTCATTGTGTATAATTATTTTTCCTATTATTGTTATCTATCTGCGACATTTGGTTTGATATGTGTCTAAAGGTTTGCTTTGTCAATGTATGTAGTAATTCTTTCCATGCCAATAAAGCCTTTTGAATTCAATTGAATTGAGAGAACAAGAGAGACAAATAAAGATAAAGAATTAGAGATAGAGAGAGAGAGACCTAGTTCACTTGCTTTGGCAATGTTAACATATGTTTCCCATGCCAATAAAGCCCTTAAATTGAAACTGAAATTGAATTGAGAGAGAGTGTTTGAGGAGCCCTGCAATTCTCCACACTCCCTATTTTTCTAGCGAGCGAGGCCGGGGGAAGTGGCGGGCGAGAGAGAAGCTGCTGCCATGACTACCCGCTGGCAACTTCTCTCCCCGTGTGTTCCTAGAGCACTGGCTGTTCCCTCTCTACCCAACGCCTGGGAGTGAGGAGGGGAGGTATGGAGTGAGGGAGGGGAGGGGTGGAGCTGCTGAAGGGAACAAGGAGAGGTCTCTCTTCCACAAAACTGAAGGGTTGCCGGCTGGGAAAAGAGCAACAAAAGAGGAACAACAGGGGCTCCGATGTCAGATCAGCCCACGGCCCATACAGCCCAGCATCCCCGGTAGACCCTGCCAGCCGAAGGGGGAGGAAGTGGTGGGAGGAGGTTGGGGAGTGACAAGGGATAATTGGTTCAATGTTGCTATAGGATTCAGGTGGCTGGTGGCTCCGAAGCTCTCAGAGAAATTCTTCAGTATTTGGTGCTTTTACAGTTTTAGTTGAGAGATTGGAGGTGGTTTCCACTACATGCGGCATATACATATTATCTATACACACAGGGTTGGGTAGTAATGGTTTACATGTAACGGGGATGATTTAATCTGATTACAAAAATGAAGTAATAGTCCATAAACAGCTGAAAACATTTAGGATTACTTCATCTAATATCAATAGAAACATTTGGTAAAAATGTGTCAGTCATTTTGAACACAATCAACACTTCTCACATGCTCTCAACACAATTATATTGTCCTGTTGATAGCCCATGGATGGCTTCTTTTGTATTCCAATTGTTTGAATGAATAGGTAAGGCTGCCAAACCATTTGTGACCCACAACCTCAATTCTGTTTTAAGTGGCAACATTTACAATTGTGTTTTTTTTTACATTGGATAACATTTCAGATACAAAATTGTATGTCATACACTGCAGTTGAGGAGCAATGGGCAAGTAAATCTGCCTTGAAAGTTGATAAACTTGTAACCCCAATTTTGAGAAAATAGCCCTTGAATATTGTAGTACATCTACTGGAGAGGTCTTCTTTGTCTACACCTATTCAGCATCGTTCACACCCTTTTCAGCCTTAACCACAACACACCTCTAAGATCTCACACGTGAGGCCATGTGCCAAACAGAGTGAGTAATGTAGTGTAGTAAACAACCAAAGATTTTAATGAAAATTACAATCAATTAGTTCAACAATTAGGAAAAAAGTAGTCGGCTTGTGGGCTGCAATCAAGGTACATTTAATTAAATCCAACCTGTGAGACTACCCCCGGTCTTCTAAAGTTCTCCTCGCTGCTTCTCTCTCTGTCTCTTTTCCCCTTTCTTTCTCTTAGAAAAACATACCTCTGTGTCTGTGCTTGTCTCTCTCTTTTTTCTATGTAGAGGCCTTTAGTAGCTACAGTATGCGACTGCATCGCCTTGCATTTTTGTGTGCAAATGTTTTCACCTTGGCCTGTAGGTCCAGGTTTCATTGGACTGTTTTCTATATACTGAGTATTGACAACCCAGACAGACTTTCTTGATACATTGTGCATTATATGTCCATTGGGATTGTTGATATTGCAACCACACAACTCAAATGCTGGTTTACCAATATGAACAAAATCACAAACCCCTTTTTTTAGTTTGAGCCCTCAAAAAGAACTGTTGTCCACTATAGAACTGTTGTTCACTACATCTTACCTACTGTTGAATCAATATGTTTTGACCATGACAGTTTACAATCCAGGTTTACTCCAAGCAGTTTAATCACCTCAACTTGCTCAATTTCCACATTATTCATTGCAAGATTTAATTGAGGTTTAGGGTTTGGTGAATGATTTGTCCCAAATTACAACGCTTTTAGATTTTGAAATATTTAGGACTAACGTATTCCTTGCCTTCCATTCAGAAACTAACTGCAGTCATTTCAGTCACTGTAGTAGCTGACGTATACAGTGTTGAGTCATCCACATACATAGACACACTGGCCATCCTTACAGCCAGTGGCATGTCGTTAGTAAATATTAAAAAATGTGGGGGGCCTAGACAGCTGCCCTGAGGAATTCCTGATTCTACCTGGATTATGTTGGAGAGGCTTCCATTATTTAATCTGTTTACATATTCTGACTTTCTCAGAAAATCACTTAGACAAGACCTTTGATGATACAGTGGTAGCAGTACAAGGTTATACAATAGACAGAAAAGAGAAATGCCAGTGGTGGAGGTGTGGCTCTTTATATTCAGAACCACATTCCTTTAAAGTTTAAAAAAGGACTTCATGTTAAATACTGTTGAAGTAACATGGCTACAGATTCATCTGCCTCACCGAAAGACCATTCAGGTGGGAAACTGCTATAGACCACCAAGTGCTAACAGTCAGTATCTGGATAACCTGTGTGAAATGCTTGATAATGTATGTCATATCAACAAAGAGCTATATTTTCTGGGTGATTTAAATATTGACTGGCTTTCATCGAGCTGTCCACTCAAGAAAAAGCTTCAAACTGTATCCAGTGCCTGTAACCTGGTTCAGGTTATCAGTCAACCTACCAGTGTAGTTACAAACAGCACTGGAATGAAATCAGCAACATGTAGGGATCACATCTTTACTACGGATGCAGAAATGTGCTTGAAAACAGTATTGAGATCCATCGGATGTTGTGATCACAATATAGTAGCCTAGGAAAATTACAGTTCAAAAGGCTGGGCCTCATATTCTGTAAAGAGGTCATACAATACGTTTTGTTTTGATTCCTATGTTGTTGATGTAAAGAATATTTGTTGGTCCGTGGTGTGTAGTGAGGAGCAAACAAACTTTGCACTTAACACATTTACAAAATTGCTTATCCCATTTAATAAAAAGCATGCACCCATTAAGAAAATTACTTTAAAAACTGTTAAATCAATGTGGGTTGATGAGGAATTTAAAAAGTACATGGTTGAGAGGGACTAGGCAAAAGGAATGGCAAAGAAGTCTGGCTGCACAACCACTTGACAAACATACTGCACATTGAGAAATCATATGACTAAACTGAATAAAAGAAGAAGAACCTACATTATGAAACAAAGATAAATTATGTTAAGAATGGTGGTAAAAAGCTCTGGAGCACCTTCAATGACATTTTGGGCTTAAAGACAAATTCCGCTCCATCATTCATTGACTCAGATAGCTCATTCATCACAAAACTGATTGTTGTGGCCAACTACTTTAATGTTTTTTTCATTGGCAAGGTCAGCAAACAAAGGCATGACATTTTTTTATTTTTTTTTATTTCACCTTTATTTAACCAGGTAGGCTAGTTGAGAACACGTTCTCATTTACAACTGCGACCTGGCCAAGATAAAGCATAGCAGTGTGAACAGACAACAACACAGAGTTACACATGGAGTAAACAATAAACAAGTCAATAACACAGTACAAAAAGAAAAAAAGAGTCGATATACATTGTGTGCAAAAGGCATGAGGAGGTAGGCAAATAATTACAATTTTGCAGATTAACACTGGAGTGAAATGATCAAATGGTCATGTGCATTTCAGAACATCTGCTATCTGGATTTGGGTAAAGGAGAAGCTGGGGAGGCTTGGGCGAGTAGCTGCGGGGGGTGCGGAGCTGTTGGCCGAGGTAGGAGTAGCCAGGAGGAAGGCATTACCAGCCGTTGAGAAATGCTTGTTGAAGTTATCGATTATCATGGATTTATCAGTGTTGACCGTGTTACCTAGCCTCAGTGCAGTGGGCAGCTGGGAGGAGGTGCTCTTGTTCTCCATGGACTTTACAGTGTCCCAGAACTTTTTGAGTTAGAGCTACAGGCTGAAGAGTGGAACTAAGGGGTCCATTCTAAACTAAAACAATGATAACTAACCTGAACAACAGTATACAAGGCATATTGACATATGAGAGAGACATACAGCGAGGCATAAAGTAATCGCAGGTGTTGATTGGGAGAGCTAGCTAAAACAACAGGTGAGACAACAACAGCTAATCAGCTAACACAACAACAGCAGGTAAAATGGCGATGACTAGGCAGAGAGGGTCGGATTAACTACACACAGAGCCTGAGTTCTCGGCTGGGGCCGACAGATAAAAAAATTTATAAACAGAATGGAGTACCGTGATTAATAGACAGTCCAGCAGGCATGTGGCCTCTGGATCATAGTGTCCAGAGGGCAGCAGTAGATGGAACAGGGGAGCCGCCACTACGCTAGCACTCGGGCGACACAGCGTTTAAACTTAGTAGCGTCTGCTCCGACGGAGGTCGGATGAAGGCACAGCGGATGGAGTATTCATCGGCAGACCAGTCATGGTGGTGCGGCGGGGCGCCGTGTCGCCAGAGAATCCAAGCCAGATGGCGAAAGAGGTATTGTAGAATTTAGTTTACTAGCCGGCAGATGCGCCTGGCTCACGGCTAACTGGTGCTAGCTTCATGGCAGTGGCGTTAGCCACTACAGCCAATCGGTTGCAGCGGTGAACCGGTGCCAAGGTCCAGAGTATAGAGAAAGGATCCGGTGGAGTATTGGGCTCTAGCCGTGTATGAGTGGGGTTCGGGTGAACAGCGGAGTAGGCCGGGAGGTGGGCCTCAGGGATAGCTTCGAAACTGGATGCCACAGTGAGTGCAAACTAGCTGTGAGCTAGCTGCAAGCTGTGAGCAAGCTAGCTGCAAGCTAGCCGTGAAGATCAGAAGTAGTGGTCCAGGGATTACGGCGGGAATCCGGTGTTGTTGTGGAGAGACAGTCCGATACTGGTAGACTGGCGAGTATTATCCAGGCTAAAAACAGGGCTGGTATCTGTGCAGAAGGTAAAACCACTAGCAGTGGCTAACAATGACTAATAAATAGCTTGTAGCTAATTAGCTGGTTAGCTTCTGGAGGTTCTAGAATGTGTTATAAAGTAAAAAAAATAAAAAATAATACCGATACCGTATCACATTGGGTGAGGCAGTTTACCGGAAGGATAATCGAATTAAAAATCGAAAAGGAGATTGAAAATAAAGTTGAAATATAAATACGAAAAATACAAAAATACACGAGACACGAACAAAACACGTCTTCACTGCTACGCCATCTTGGATCAATGCCGGCAACAAACACTGACACTACAAATCCAAGTATATCTGACCGAATTATGAAAGAGACGAATTGTTAATTTTAATTCTGTCAAGTGAAGAGGAAGAAATTGTAGTTGTCTATCAACAATGACAAGCCTCCGGGGTCTGATTACCTGGATGGAATATTACTGCGGAAAATATTGCCTCAGTAATATAAAAATCGTTTGACATGTTTCTGTGGACATTACGGATACTATTTGGAATTTGTCTGCGTTGTCGTGACCGCTCTTTCCTGTGTATTTCTGAACATAACGCGCCAAACAACGGAGGTATTTTGGATATAAAAATAATCTTTATGGAAAAAAATGACATTTATTGTGTAACTGGGAGTCTTGTGAGTGAAAACATCTGAAGATCATCAAAGGTAAACGATTAATTTGATTGCTTTTCTGATTTTCGTGGCCAAGCTACTTGATGCTAAGTGTACATAATGTTTGACCAGATAAAATGCTATTTTATATTAACCTGTTGAGATTAGGGGCAGTATTTTGATGTTTGGATGAAAAACGTACCAAATGAAACTGCCTTTTTCTCAGGCCCAGAAGCTAGAATATGCATATAATTGGCAGATTAGGATAGAAAACACTCTAAAGTTTCCAAAAATGTCAACATTTTTCTGTGAGTGTAACAGAACTGATATTGCAGGCAAAAACCTGAGGAAAATCCGAACTTGAAGTGCCTCTTATTTTGAAACCTCCCTGTTCCATTGCATGCCATCCCTGCATTTAAAGGGATATTATCCAGATTCCTTTCCCTATGGCTTCCACATGGTGTGAACATTCTTTAGACATAGTTTCAGCTTTTATTCTGAAAAACGAGAGAGAACGATCACATGGCGTCAGTGCATAGCTGAGTGTCCCCAGAGTTTTGCATGCGCCAACAGCTTGGAGCAGACATTTTCTCTCTCTCTCCTATTGAAAAAGCTACCATCCGGTTGAAATATTATTGATTATTTATTGTGAAAACAACCAGAGGATTGATTATAAAAAACATTTGACACGTTTCTGCGAACTTTACGGATACTATTTGGATTTTCGTCTGCACGTCGTGACCTGCACAAGCCTGTGGATTACTAAACAAAATGCGCCAACCCAATGGAGGTTTTTTGATATAAAAATAATCTTTATCGAACAAAAGGAACATTTATTGTGTAACTGGGAGTCTCGTTAGTGCAAACATCCGAAGATCCTCAAAGGTAAGCGATTAATTTGATCGCTTTTCTGACTTTCGTGACAAATCTACTTTGCTGCTAGCTGTTTGTAATGTTTTCTCTGCTGAGAGAGATGTCCTCACATAAACGTTTGGTTTGCTTTCGCTGTAAAGCTTTTTTGAAATCTGAGACGACAGGTGGATTAACAACAACCTAAACTGTGTTTTGCTATGTTGCACTTGTGACTTTTAGTAATTTAATTTGAATTTGGCGCTCTGCAATTCAGCGGATGTTGACAAAATTATCCCGCTAATGGGATGGGTGCATCAACTTTTAAACAAATTGACTTCAGATTTTCAGCACGTGTATAGCTAAGGACATTCAACAAGCAGAGCACTTACACAACTGACTGATGATTGGCTGAGAGAAATTTATAACAAAAATATTGTGGGGGCTGTTTTGTTAGACTTCAGAGAGGATTTTGACATTATCGATCACAGTCTGCTGCTGGACAAATGTATAAATTATGGCTTCACACCACCTGCTATATTGTGGATAAAGACTTACCTGTCATACAGAACACAGCAGTTGTTCTTTAATGGGACCTCTTCAACATAATCCAGGTAGAATCAGGAATTCCCCAGAGCAGTCCCTTACTTTTTTCAATCTTTATTAATGACATGCCACTGGCTTTAAGGATGGCCAGTGTGTCTGTGTATGCGGATGACTCAATACTATACACGTCAGCTACTACAGCGACTGAAATGACTGCAACACTTATCAAAGAGCTGCAGTTGGTTTCAGAATGGGTGGCAAAAAATAAGTTAGTCATAAATATTTAGCATTGTATTTGGGACAAAACATTCCCTAACCCTAAACCTCAACTAAATCTTGTAATACATAATGTGTACATTGAGCAAGTTGAGGTGACTAAACTGTTTGAAGTAACCCTGGATTGTAAACTGTCATGGTCAAAACATTGTTACAACAGTAGCTAAGAAGGGGAGAAAACTGTCCATAATAAAGTGCTGCTCTACCTTCTTAATGGCATTAGCCAACATGGCAGGTACTATAGGCTCTAGTGTTGTCGCACCTGGAATTATGTTCAGTCATGCGGTCAGGTGCCACAAAGAGGGACTTAGGAAAGTTGAAATTGTGTCACGACTCCTACAGAAGGTGGCTCCCCTTCCTGTTCGGGTGACGCTCGGCGGTCGACGTCACCGGCCTACTAGCTGCCACTGATCCTTTTCCCCCTTTTCTGTTTATTAGTTGTACCTGTGTTTAGGTTGGGCTCTATTTACCAGCCAGCCCGCCTGCTGGTTGTGCGGGATTATTTCAGTGTACATGTGTATACGGCTATAGGTCACGGTTGTCCGTATGTTTGTATTTTGCTGGACTGTTTAAGTTCCCCATGTTTTGGACATTTGATTGGGTTGGCGTCGTTTCACCGTTGTGGTGCATTAAAAGTAGCGCTACCCTGAACTCTCTGCTTCCTGCGCCTGACTTCTTCCTCCACTACACCCCGGGCGTTACAAATTGGCTCAGAACAGGGCAGCACAGCTGGCACTTGGATGTAAACAGAGAGGAAATATTAATAATATGCATGTCAATCTATCCTGGCACAAAGTGGAGGAGAGATTGACTTGTATTTGTGAGAGGTATTGACATGCTGAATGCATCGAGCTGTCTGTTTGAACTACTGGCACACAGCTCAAACATCCATGCATACCCCACAAGACATGCCACCAGAGGTCTCTTCACAGTCCTCAGGTCCAGAACAGACTATGGGAGGCGCACAGTACTACATAGAGCAATGACTACATGGAACTCTATTCTTCATCAGGTAACTGATGAAAGAAGTAGAATCAGATAAAAAAACAGATAAAAACTTATGGAACAACTGGGACTGTGAAGCAACACAAACTTAGGCATAGACACATGCATACAAACGTACGATAACATATACACTATACACAAGCGTACACATTGTTTTTGAGTTGTAGATATGTGGTAGGGGAGTAGGAGCCTGAGGGCACACACTTAGTTTGTTGTGAAATCTGTTAAGAATGTATTGTAATGTTTTAAAACTTGAATAACTGCCTACATTTTGCTGGACCCCAGGAAGAGTGGCAGCAGCTAATGGGGATCCATAATAAATACAAATACAAATGCATGTAAGAAAACACTCTGTGTTCTGTTAGACATATAACTCTTAATTCACAATATAGCAGGGTGTGTAAAGCCATAAAACCAGTGGAATCTCCTCAGAGGAGGAAGGGGAGGACCATCCTCCTCAGTGAACTTCATAAAAAATGTAATTGTAAAACATTTAAAAATGTATACATTTTAGATAAAACTATACTAAATATGATCACGTCACCACATAACTGATTAAAACAAACTATTTTGTTAAGGTCTACAGTAGCCTCAACAGCACTCTGTAGGGTAGCACCATGGTGTAGCCAGAGAACAGCTAGCTTTCGTCCTCCTCTGGGTACATTGACTTCAATACAACAATTAGGAGGCTCATGGTTCTCACCACTTCCACAGATTTACACAATAATTATGACAATTTCCGGAGGTCTTGCAGCATGAGCTGACATGTTGTCCAACCAATCAAATGATCAGATAATTAATCTAGTACTGAAAGCCTAATCTACAGCTAGCTAGCACTGCAGTGTATAAAATGTGGTGAGTAGTTGACTCAAAGAGAGAGAAAGACAATAGTTGAACAGTTTTGAACAAATTAATTTCTTTCAAAATGAAGGAGAAGCTAGCAAATGCAGCTTTCTTGTTTAGCCTACTGAAACGCCCTGTACAAACAGAGTGATGCTATGTTAGCTAGCTGGCTATGAATTTCCAACACAACACTGGAACTCTTCCCAGTCAAGGTAAGTTTTTGGTATTACTAATTTATTGCCACTGAGACACGCCGGTGTAACTGCTTACTGACTGTACACTAATGTTACTGCATGATTGTAGCGGATTTACTAACCTGCTAGTTCTATTAGCTATGCTGACTATGACGTAACTTTGCCTAATATGGTGACAACGATGTAGGCTGTGTGTAGTGGTTTGGCTTGGAAAGGTTTTTCCGCCTGGTTACATACAGTTGATGTTTTGTGCATTGAAGTCCACAAATGAAGGGAAGAGAAGGAATACAACTTGGCTGTTATGAGAGTAAACTCTGTTTACACGTGATCCGGAGTGTATTCAATCCACCTATTCTGTTGAAAAACGTTTCTTAAACGGAAGCAAGTGGAACAAAATGGGAAAAAACAACAGAAACTCTCATTTGCAACTGTTGGACTAATGATTACACCCTATATTAGCTTGATGCAGGCAAGAGTGTGCAAGGCGGTATTGAATGTACCTCAATCTGTGTGCACCTACGTTGTAAACTTTCATTCAATGGCTAGGTTGTTGCAACCTCATGATGGGTATTGGGAAAATGTGTGTATCATGTAGTAGCCTACACCTGTTGCTGTTACATTGAACTGGGTGAATGGAATATGAATGAAAGTCATCCAATATGCTGTAATATAAATAAGTTCATGCTTATGAAAAAATAGTTGTCCTCCCTCATTCTAAAAGGCACTGGCCGCCAATGCATACCACATATTTTTCCAGCAGCAGACTATGATTGGTAACGTCAAAAGCCACACTGAAGTCTAAGGAAACAGCATTTGTGTAAGTGATGTGCTTGTTGAAAATCCTTCTCTATAAGCATGCTGAAAGTCTGTTGTCAATTTGTTTACTGTAAAATAGCATTGTATCTGGTCAAACACATTTTTTTCCAAAAGTTTACTAAGGGTTGGTAACAGGCTGATTGGTCAACTATTTGAGCCAGTAAAGGGGAATTTATTATTCTTAGGTAGGGGAATGACTTTTGCTTCCCTCCAGGCCTGAGGGCACACACTTTCTAGTAGGCTTAAAATTGAAGATGTGGCAATATCGTCTGCTAATATCCTCAGTAATTTTACATCCAAGTTGTCAGACCCCGGCGGCTTGTCATTGTTGATAGACAACAATAATTGATTCAGCTCTTCCATACTCACTTTATGGAATTCAAAATTTCAATGCTTATCTTTCATAAATTGATATACACTTGGATGTGTAGTGTCAGCGTTTGTTGCTTGCATTTCATGCTGAAGTTTACTAATCTTGCCAATGAAAAATTCATTAAAGTAGTTGGCAATATCATTGGGTTTTGTGATGAATGAGCCATCTTACTCAATGAATGATGGAGCGGAGTTTGGCTTTTAGCCCTAAATTTAATTGACGGTGCTCTAAAGCTTTTTACTAGCATTCTTTATGTAATTTCAATGTTTCATAGTGTAGTTTTTTCTTTTTGTTCAGTTTAGTGACATGATTCCTTAATTTGCAGTATATGTTTGATGATTAGTTATGCAGGAAGACTTATTTGTCATTTGTTTTGCCTCATCCATCTCATCCATACAATTTTTCAATTCCTCATCAATCCATGGGGATTTAACCGTTTTTAAAGTCATTTTCTTAATGGGTGCATGCTTTAAAGTAACTGGGATAAGCAATTTCATAAAAGTGTCAAGTGCAGCTTCTAGTTGCTTCTCATTACACACACCACGGACCAACAAATATTTACATCAACAACATAGGAATCACCACAAAACATATTGTATGATCTCTTATACACAATATGAGGCCCAGCCTTTGGAACTGAGGTTTTCCTAGATATGGCTTACTATATTTTGATCATTACATCCAACAGATTCGGATACTGCTTTGAAGCAAATGTATGCAGCATTAGTAAAGATGTCATAACTATGTGCCGATTTCATTCCTGTGCTGTTTGTAGCTACCCTGGTAGGTTGACTGATAACCTGAACCAGGTTGCAGTCACTAGTTACAGTTTGAAGCTTTCTCTTGATTTGGCAGCTTGATGAAAGCCATTAAATCACCCAGAATATATAAATTTGAAGTCGGAAGTTTACATACACCTTAGCCAAGTACATTTAAACTCAGTTTTTCCACAATTCCTGACATTTAATCCTAGTAAAAATTCCCTGTTTTAGATCAGTTACGATCACCACTTTATTTTTAAGAATGTGAAAAGTCAGAATAATTGTAGAGAGAATGATTTATTTCAGCTTTTATTTATTTCATCACATTCCCAGTGGGTCAGAAGTTTACATACACTCAATTAGTATTTGGTAGCATTGCCTTTAAATTGAATAACTTGGGCCAAACGTTTCGGGTAGCCTTCCACAAGCTTCCCACAATAAGTTGGGTGAAGTTTGGCCCATTCCTCCTGACAGAGCTGGTGTAACTGAGTCAGGTGTGTAGGCCTCCTTGCTCGCAGACACTTTTTCAGTTCACAGATTTTCTATAGGATTGAGGTCAGGGCTTTGTGATGGCCACTCCAATACCTTGACTTTGTTGTCCTTAAGCCATTTTGCCACAACTTTGGAAGTACGCTTGGGGTGATTGTCCATTTGGAAGACCCATTTGCGACCAAGCTTTAACTTACTGACTGATGTATTGAGTTGTTGCTTCAATATATCCACATCATTTTCCTCCTCATGATGCAATCTATTTGTGAAGTGCACCAGTCCCTCCTGCAGCAAAGAACCCCAACAACATGATGCTGCGTGCTTCACGGTTGGGATGATGTTCTTCGGCTTGCAAGCATCTCCCATTTTCCTCCAAACATAATGATGGTCATTATGGCCAAACAGTTCTATTTTTGGGAATACAGTTGAATTATAAGTGAAGTAATCTGTCTGTGAACAATTGTTGGGACAATGACTTGGGTCATGCACAAAGTAGATTTCCTAACCGACTTGCCAAAACTATAGTTTGTTAACCTCTCTGAGCACGGAACACGGTGCGGGCTGAAATTCCACAACACACGGTGATCGCTACATAAATAGTCATATTAAACATTCATGAAAATACAAGTGTCTCACATGTATCGAAAGCCTGGAATCTTGCCTATCTAACTGCGTTGTCAGATTTAAAAAAGGATTTACTGCGAAAGATGACAATGCAATTATCTGAGGATAGAGCCCCATAAAAAAAACAATTTCAACCAGCACAGGCATAACAAAATCGACAAACTGCATTAAAATAAATTGTTTACCTGTGACGATCTTGGTCTGTTTGCAATCCCAATGCTCATTGTTACACAATGAATGATCTTTTGTTTGATAAAAAAAAATGTATAGCCTAACACGAAACATTTTGTGAACCGCTTGTGTCGTGAATTCTGTCTCATTCCATTTCCGATGACACATTCGAGGTAAATACCCACACAGAATGTGACTTTTCCAGTCATGTTTGGTTTCACTGCCATCAACTGGTTTGTTTATAACACAACCAAACCTGATGGGTCATTTTGCAGGACGTATTGACTGAAAGAAACCGTTTTGAAGACAACAAGTAATGACATCATTGTGCACCAATGATTTGCCCGCTGTTTCGTTGATTAACTGTATTTTAACCCAATGACCACTGATCGTCTTGAAATATAGCTGGGTAGATAGCCAATGAGCTGAGGTAAACGGCAATAGGTAATGTTTATGTGTTGCAAGAACAACCCATGTAGTAAACTCCGGCGTAAAGAGAGTCATTCGCTATTGAAGTTTCATACCGGAAGGAGCAATGCATATTTCGCACAGCGTTGTTTCGCATATTCAGCTGTTTAAATATCAATCAGTATGGCGACTAAGTCAGGGAAAGCTAAATCTAAGTCTAGACCTACAGATGTACACAAAATTTTAGAATAAATTGATTGGGAAAGTGAGACAGAGATTGTTGTAGGACGATTCATTTAGCGATTCCCAAGTGGAGGAATACTTTTTGAACGGGAGAGGACATCGTTTCAGACTGGTAAGTTCTTCTCATGCTAATGCCATTGTTTGAAATAATAAATATAACATATTGTTTGTGAATTTTATTTTATTTTAGAAGCAATATATACAAATGTAATATAATGAAATGTGAGATGCATGGGTCTGCCGCCCCAACCCAACCCACATGAAATAGCCTATTTGAGGCTGTTTAGGGGAGGGCAGGCCCACAACAATGGCCAAAGTGAAATGGAGACAGTAGATGCAGCTGGTCTGTTGTAATATAACAAAGAGAGTAGATCTAGCTGATCTGTCATAATATAATAGAGACAGTAGATCTAGCTGAAATGTCATAATATAAAAGAGACAGTAGATCTAGCAGGTCTATAATAATATATTCAACCTTATGTTCCCTGTACTCTATATATATATATCTGTTTATTATACCTGTTGATACAGGGCTCATATGTGAAACTATTCTAACTGAACATTTTCTTTCACAGTGACACTGACTCCGAATGGGAGCCCCCAGTGCCAAGGTGTCCACCCCCCACTGAAGCTGGTTCATCCAGCTCCTGACACAAGTGGTGTTCATCGGCCAAAATGTATTTCTGCAGGCATGGATGTGCCTCAGGGCCAAAAGGGCACAGCATGGAGGCGTCACTGTGTTCTTTGCAAAATTAAGTCCCCCATCACCTGCGCCACATGTTTGGTGACCCTTTGCTTTACAGCAGAAAGAGACTGCTATGGCACCTGGCATCAGCAGCACAATATTGTGTAGAGCTTTGGCAAAGTGGGTGGGGTTATATCCTTCCTGTTTGGCCCTGTCTGTGGGTCTCATCGGATTGGGCCACAGTGACTCCTGATCCCTCCTGTCTCAGCCTCCAGTATTTATGCTGCAGTAGTTTTTGTGTCGGGGGGCTAGGGTCAGTTTGTTATATCTGGAGTACTTCTTCTGTTTTATCCGGTGTCCTGTGTGAATTTAAGTATGCTCTCTCTAATTCTCTCTTTCTCTCTGACCTGAGCCCTAGGACCATGCGTCAGGACTACCTGGCATGATGACTCCTTGCTGTCCCCAGTCCACCTGGCCTTGCTGCTGTTCTAGTTTCAACTGTTCTGCCTGCACCTATGGAACCCTAAACTGTTCATGTTTACCCTTGAGGTGCTGTCCTGTTGCATCCTCTACAACTACTGTGATTATTATTATTTGACCCTGCTGGTCATCTATGAACGTTTGAAAATCTCGGCCATGTTCTGTTATAATCTCCACCCGGCACAGCCAGAAGAGGACTGGCCACCCCTCATAGCCTAGTTCCTCTCTAGGTTTCTTCCTAGGTTTGGGCTTTTCTAGGGAGTTGTTCCTAGCCACCGTGCTTCTACACCTGCATTGCTTGCTGTTTGGGGTTTTAGGCTGGGTTTCTGTACAGCACTTTGAGATATTAGCTGATGTACGAAGGGCTATATAAATAAATTTGATTTGATAGAGGACTGAGGGTCTTCCAAATATTGAACGTGTGTAAATAGTCACCCATGTTATTTTGTAAATGTATATATATTTTTTTCCAATTTTTTCCCCTATTTTTTTTCTAAACATTTTTTGGCGGGGAGGGCGTGTGTTAGAATACCATTTTGTATATAGTTATTTGTTTCAAAATGTATACCTTCACCAATTTGGCCACTTGAGTACATTTGGGCTACTTGTGTGGGACACCTGGGTGACTTCATGATAAATGTCATGTAGCACACTCATTTTGGAAGTTATCATTCTGAAACTTTGCGCAATTACTGTTGCCCTCTTATATATTTCACTGAAATTGTCCCCATCATCCTATCTGAATGTTTGTTTTATCTTGTTAATTTTAAAGATGATGATACAACAATAAAATACGTATGTTTTTATATTCTCCTACATTCAATTCACATTTACACAAACTGCAGAGTGTTTTCTTTCAAATGGTACCAAGAATATGCATACAGTGGGGCTAAAAAGTATTTCGTCAGCCACCAATTGTGCAAGTTCTCCCACTTAAAAAGATGAGAGAGGCCTGTAATTTTCATCGTAGGTACTCTTCAAATATGACAGACAAAATGAGAGAAAACAATCCTGAAAATCACATTGTAGGATTTTTTATGAATTTATTTTGGAAAATAAGTATTTGGTCACCAACAAACATGCACGATTTCTGGCTATAACAGACCTGTAACTTCTTCAATAGGCTCCTCTGTCCTCCACTCGTTACCGGTATTAATGGCACCTGCTTGAACTTGTTATCAGTATAAAAGACACCTGTCCATAACCTCAAACAGTCACACTCCAAACTCCACTTTGGCCAAGAACAAAGAGCTGTCAAAGGACACCAGAAACAAAATTGTAGACCTGCACCAGGCTGGGAAGACTGAATCTGCAATAGGTAAGCAGCTTGGTTTGAAGAAATCAACTGTGGGAGCAATTATTAGGAAATGGAAGACATAAAAGATCACTGATAATCTCCCTCGATCTGGGGCTCCACGCAAGATCTCACCCCCTGTAGTCAAAATGATCACAAGAACGGTGAGCAAAAATCCCATTCACTAGGGGGGACCTAGTGAATGACCTGCAGAGACTTGGGACCAAAGTAACAAAACCTACCATCAGTAACACACTACGCCACCAGGGACTCAAATCCTGCAGTGCCAGACGTGTCCCCCTGCTTAAGCAAGTACATGTCCAGGCCCGTCTGAAGTTTGCTAGAGAGCATTTGGATGATCCAGAAGAAGATTGGGAGAATGTCATATGGTCAGATGAAACCAAAATATAACTTTTTGGTAAAAACTCAACTCGTCGTGTTTGGAGGACAAAGAATGCTGAGTTGCATCCAAAGAACACCATACCTACTGTGAAGCATGGGGGTGGAAACATCATGCTTTGGGGCTTCTTTTCTGCAAAGGGACCAGGACGACTGATCCGTGTAAAGGAAAGAATGAATGGGGCCATGTATCGTGAGATTTTGAGTGAAAACCTCCTTCCATCAGCAAGGGCAGTGAAGATGAAACGTGGCTGGGTATTTCAGCATGACAATGATCCCAAACACACCGCCCGGGCAACGAAGGAGTGGCTTCGAAAGAAGCATTTCAAGGTCCTGGAGTGGCCTAGCCAGTCTCCAGATCTCAACCCCATAGAAAATCTTTGGAGGGAGTTGAAAGTCTGTGTTGCCCAGCAACAGCCCCAAAACATCACTGCTCTAAAGGAGATCTGCATGGAGGAATGGGCCAACATACAAGCAACAGTGTGTGAAAACCTTGTGAAGACTTACAGAAAACGTTTGACCTCTGTCATTGCCAACAAAGGGTATATAACAAAGTATTGAGATAAACTTTTGTTATTGACCAAATACTTATTTTCCACCATAATTTGCAATTAATTCATTAAAAATGGTCATTTTGTCTGTCATAGCCCCATATACTACCCACCATTGCGACCTGTACGCTCTCGTTGGCTGGCCCTCGCTTCATACTCGTCGCCAAACCCACTGGCTCCATGTCATCTACAAGACCCTGCTAGGTAAAGTCCCCCCTTATCTCAGCTCACTGGTCACCATAGCATCTCCCACCTGTAGCACACGCTCCAGCAGGTATATCTCTCTATATCTCCCCCAAAACCAATTCTTTCTTTGGCCGCCTCTCCTTCCAGTTCTCTGCTGCCAATGACTGGAACGAACTACAAAAATCTCTGAAACTGGAAACACTTACCTCCCTCACTAGCTTTAAACACCAACTGTCAGAGCAGCTCACAGATTACTGCACCTGTACATAGCCCACCTATAATTTAGCCCAAACAACTACCCCTTTCCCTACTGTATTTAATTAATTAATTAATTTTCCTTTGCAAATCTACCATTCCAGTGTTTTACTTGCTATACTGCATTTACTTTGCCACCATGGCCTTTTTTTGCCTTTACCTCCCTTCTCACCTCATTTGCTCACATCGTATATAGACTTGTTTATATTGTATTATTGACTGTATGTTTGTTTTACTCCATGTGTAACTCTGTGTTGTTGTATCTGTCGAACTGCTTTGCTTTATCTTGGCCAGGTCGCAATTGTAAATGAGAACTTGTTCTCAACTTGCCTACCTGGTTAAATAAAGATGAAATAAATAAAAATAGTTGAAGTGTACCTATGATGAAAATTACAAGCCTCTCTCATCTTTTTAAGTGGGAGAACTTGCTCAATTGGTGGCTGACTAAATACTTTTTTGCCCCACTGTAACCTTGCTTCTGGGCCAGAGCTACAGGCAGTTAGATTTGAGCATGTCTTCAGGCGGATATTGAAAAGAGTAGGGGGGTAGCTCTAAGAGGTTTTAAGGAGAAATATATATTTAAATCTGTGAATAACACTTGTATCTTATCAATGTTTATTATGAGTATTTCTGCAAATATATGTGGCTCTGTGCAAATTCACGGGATGTTTTGGAGGCAAAGCCACATGTAAACTGAGGTTTTTGGATATAAATATGAACTTGATCGAACAAAACATACATGTATTGTGTAACATGTTGTTCCCGGAGTGTCATCTGATGAAGAATATCAAAGGTTAGTGATTCATTTTATCTCTATTTCTGCTTTTTGTGAATCCTCTCTTTGGTTGGAAAATTGCTGTATGCTTTCTGTGACTAGTTGCTGACCTAACATAATGATATGTCTCAATGCAGCCTTCAAATGCTGTGAAAGGATCCAGGAACCCATCCTCCTTATAATACAAGCTTAGTTTCCAGAAGGTATCAAAATTGTCAATGTTGATCCCATCCTCCTTATAATACGAGCTTTGTTTCCAGAAGTATCAAAATTGTCAATAAATGTTACACCTACAGAGCTGCAATAGTCTTGTAGTCAGTTATGGAGAGCTAAAAGACTGCTGAATCATTCAATGCCACGATTTATGGAGGACAGAAGGCCAGATATTATGGGGCGTTTGCTGACGTCAAGTAGTGACCCAATAATTTCTTCAAAATCCATCTTCAGCTGTTCTGAGCTGCCCTTCATAATGTAAAGGAACACCCCCCTGAAATGTACAAAAATTAATGGGAACATATTGGCACCGTACGAAACATATACACGGTGTTCAATTACCACTCAATTCGGCGTTGTTTCTTTCGATTTTTTTTGTCAATTACACGTGTAAGAACTGTATGAATATACTTTTGTCCAATTTTATTATCGAAATATTAATATATTTTTTTTACTTGTGCATATGGCATATGTTTTGTCCATTTGCAATATGATTTCATAGGAAGTCAAAAGTCGAAAATGTGAACATTTTTCAAAAACGTATTAACTTCTTGCGTCGAGCCATCCTGGATCCGGGATCGTGAATACAGCCTCAAGCTCATTACCATAACGCAACGTTAACTATTCATGAAAATTAAATGATATTAATATGCTAGCTCTCAAGCTTAGCCTTTTGTTAACAACACTGTCATCTTAGATTTTCAAAATATGCTTCTCAACCATAGCAAAACAAGCATTTGTGTAACAGCTAGCGCACCTAGCGTAGCATTTAGCGTTAGCATTAGCAGGCAACATTTTCACAAAAACCAGAAAATCATTCAAATAAAATCATTACCTTTGAAGAACTTCAGATGTTTTCAATGAGGAGACTCTCAGTTAGATAGCAAATGCTCAGTTTTTCCTGAAAGATGATTTGTTTAGGAGAAATCGCTCCGTTTGGTGCGTCACGTTTAGCTACGAAAAAAACCTGTATCCAGGAGTGTAATTATCCCCGCAGCTCATTAGCATAACACAACGTTAACTATTCATGAAAATCGCAAATGAAATGAAATTAATATGCTAGCTCTCAAGCTTAGCCTTTTGTTAACAACACTGTCATCTCAGATTTTCAAAATATGCTTCTCAACCATTGCAAAATAAGCATTTGTGTAACAGCTAGCGCGGCTAGCGTAGCATTTAGCGTTAGCATCAACAGACAACATTTTCACAAAAAACAGAAAATCATTCAAATAAAATCATTACCTTTGAAGAACTTCAGATGTTTTCAATGAGGAGACTCTCAGTTAGATAGCAAATGCTCAGTTTTTCCTGAAAGATGATTTGTTTAGGAGAAATTGCTCCGTTTGGTGCGTCACGTTTTGCTACAAAAAAAAACGAAAATTCAGTCTTCAAAACGCCTAACTTTTTTCCAAATTAACTCCATAATATCGACTGAAACATGATAAACGTTGTTTAGAATCAATCCTCAAGGTGTTTTTCACATATCTCTTCATGATATATCGTTCGTTGAAAGCCTTCTCTCCCCTCTCAATCACTGGATGACTGTGTGCAGCTTGTAGATTACACACCAATTTAGACAAAGGACACCGGGCGGACCCCTGGAAAATGTAGTCTCTTATGGCCAATCCTCCAATGATATGCCTACAAATACGTCACAATGCTGCAGACACCTTGGAGAAACGATAGGAAGGGCAGGCTCATTCCCGGCGCATTCACAGCCATATAAGGAGACAATAGAAAACAGAGCTTCGAAAATTCTGCCCATTTCCTGGTTGAATTTTCATCTTGGTTTCGCCTGTAGCATGAGTTCTGTGGCACTCACAGATAATATCTGTGCAGTTTTGGAAACCTTAGAGTGTTTTCTTTCCAAAGCTGCCAATTATATGCATAGTCGAGCATCTTTTTGTGACAAAATATTGCGCTTAAAACGGGCACATTTTTTTATCCATAAATTAAAAGAGCGCCCCCTATATCCACTTTTTTTTTTTTTAAGTTAAAAGTGCTTTCTGGAACGTTTTACGAAATTCTTTCAATTTTTGTTGTCAATTACACATGTATAAGAACTGCATTTAATTATCATATATTTTTTTTACTTGTCCATAGGACATATGCTTTGTCCATTTGCAATATGATTTCATAGGAAGTCAAAAGTCAAAGTCAAAAGTCACTTTTTTGGGGGGCCAAATGCCATAAGAAATGTCCAAATGCAATATGAAAGATTTGAATGTGCCAAATCAGGATGTTATGTCCATTTGCCATGTACCCAAACCCAAAAAGTCAGTGATCCATGTCCATGTCCAAAAGGCATTTATACTGCCAAAATGATATATAGCACTATGTTAAGCCATGAATCAACCTAGATGGTATATTTGTCATGTATGATGAGGGAGAAGTGGGACTGTAGTTTTTAAATAATTTTTTGTAAAAAGGCCAAAATTGGATGGGCACGGATGGGGGTGCTCCCTACCCAACCGTGGACCCCTTGCTACCCCGTAATGGCATTAAAAACATTTTTAAAATGTGCTCCTGGTAACCCATTCCAATCACCAGGTGCACGGCTGTGCATTTGCAGTATGTTTCAATGTGCATTTACCATAACGAATTTGTCATGCTCAAAAATACTACAGAAATGCTAAATTGACTGGCCTGATGAACTCAGGATGGACGGGTAGTGATAGTGGTTCCTCTCCATCGCTCATTTTGTTGATTTCATCATGTCCATTTGGTGATGTTTTTTCACTGTTGAATCATATTGCAAAGGCACTGTGTATTTGCAATATGTTTCAATAGGCATTTACCATCACGAATTTGGCATGCTCAAAACTCCTGCAGAAATGCAAAATTGACTGGCCCGATGAACTCGGGATGTCCGGGCAGTGTTTCTGGTTCCCCTCCATCGCTCGTTGGTGTTGATTTCAGAATGTCACTTTGGTGATGGTACCTCACTGTTTAAACATATTGCAAATGGACAAAAGTCAGTCAGCAAGTCACACCAAACTGATACAAACTGACACCACACCCACTTTTTAAAACTCATTTAGAAGCCAACTGTAACATATTTCAGAGCAGGCCCAAAATTCATAGCACCTTCTGTTCAAACCATAATAAAAACGTAAAACACGTAGTTATGTTCTAGCTGCGGATCTAGTTCTGACATTATATGTAGGCCAAGCTGAGGTGACCCTGAATCCCAAGTTTCGGCTTGATAGGTCATTTGTTGCCGGAGCAAGACCTTAATTGGTGCTGAAAATCCACTTTTTTCCATGCCTTGCTATGGGGTCCTTGAATGAGCTATCGGACAGAAATGTTAGGGTCCGTCTCTATGGGCCGCGTCTTCCTTGCCAGCCGTAACCCTGTGTAACGCTGGGCCCCTTTACTAGCTGCTTCCGCCTTCCTCGCTGCTTCCACCTGCTTCCACGGCAGGTGATCCTTTCCAGCCAGGATCTCCTCCCACGTCCAGGATCCCTTTCCTTCCAAAATGTCTTCCCAAGTCCACTCTGTCTTCTCCTCCCGGTCATGCCGCTTGGTCCGTTTGTGGTAGGTTGTTCTGTCACGATCGTCGTGAAGAAAATTTCCAAACCAAGGTGCAGTGTGGTAAGCGTACATTCTTTTATTTTTAATGTCGCCAACAAAACAATAAACAACCAAACAAACGTGAAGCTCTGTAAAGCTATACCTGCCACTAACAAAGACAACAAGGAAAAAAGGCTGCCCAAGTATGATTCCCAGTCAGAGACAACGATAGACAGCTGTCCCCTGATTGAGAATCATACACAGCCAAAAACAAAGCCCCAGAAAGCATAGACTTTCCCAACCGTCGTCATTTCGGTGATGTCAAAATGAATTGAAGTAATTGCAAATGTACGAGGCTCTTTCTCGGTCCTAGAACCTTCTAGAGCCACATAACTCACCACGCACTATCGACCTGAGCTCTAGAACAGGTTTCTAAAGTTTCAGAACTCTAGGTCTGACGGTTCTTTAATAGTTCGAACAAAGGTAACTATTGCAGGCTCTGTCTGTCTCTACGCACCACACAATGTCCCTTTGTCCAAGCTGTGTGTGTGTGTGTGTGTGAGTTTTTCTTGGAAAGTTTATGGGAGACATGACATGACTGATTTACAGTTCATGATGGTTGCCTAATCACACATATGAAGTTCTAAAAAGATCTGACCTTTTTAACCCTTCGAAACAGCACCTATGACACCATTTTAAGGCACTTCCGGTTAGCACAGAATGTATGTGTAAACACATATCTTGATTGGGGTAGGCTCTTACAGAATCCTGAGTTTTAAGTCTTTATGTTAAGAATTGACTGATCTACACAGGGTTGAATGCAGTGATTTTCATAATTGCAGGTTATGTATATCAAAATACTTTTAGGATGATTTTAGCCACTTCCGGTTGCTCCAGGAAGCTTAGAATCAACTCAGGTAGACCATAGTGGCCTGATGGATTGTCATCGAAGACAGGTTCATAAGACATTCATAACCCATTTAGAGTTGCAGGCAATGTATTCCTATGGGGAGAGAAGTCAGTGAAAACTGTTTGATGTAGACACTTTCTTTTAACTGTTAAGGGTTAATACCACACGGTCAAGGTTAGGCTTGCACAGATAGGGAGAACCTCAGGAACGTTCCTGAGGTCAAATTGTGCTTCTCATCCTAAAGGTTCTCCCACTGTCACCCAAAAGCAAATGAAAATTAGTGCCAGGCTTCATTATGAGCCTACTTTTTCTCATGGTCACTGCGCTTAGACCGAGCGAGCTACGGTCAAGCGGGGCATCTCTTTGAACTCGGCACAGCCTAGAGATTATGGTAATGCCATTGCAGGCTCTAAGTGTCTTTAAGCACCGCACTTTGTCACTCCATCCTTGCTGTGTGTGTGTGTGTGTGTGTGTGTGTGTGTGTGTGTGTGTGTGTGTGTGTGTGTGTGTGAGCTTTTCTTTGACATCTGTTGGGAGAAATGACTGATTTACAGTTCATGAGGGTTGCCTAATAACACATATGAAGTTTTGAAAAGATCAGACCTTTTTAACCCTTCTGTACCCTTCTGGCACCTATGGCACCATTTTAAGGCACTTCCAGTTTACACAGGAAGCTCAAAGTGAACACATATCCTCCTTTGGGTAGGCACTTATAGAATTTGGAGTTTTGAAGTCTATGTTGAGAACTGACTTATTTACAGAGGGTTGAATGAGTGTGTTATTTAAAAAAATCACAGAAAATCACATATCTAGCATAGCTTGGAAACACAATTCAAAAAGATTCGTCTGTACACGCTGCAACTGGATTTTTTTTTAAAACCTTTTTTTGAACATCACCAATTTGATATTGTACGATTTCTCTTAAATTACGATAGATAAATGTCTGGTTCTTTTTTTAATTGACACTGTAGGTCAATTTACTTTGACGTGCAGTAGAAAAATTATTGCTCTATTTTCATTTTTGACCTTTAATCCCAGAAAAATGGTCATAACTCAAAAACCGTTTGAGGCCTGGAGACCATCTTGTTCGGGGCCAACTGCCCATTATGCCAAACCTATGCTCACCAAATTTGGTCTTCAAAGTCTTTTCGGTTTAGGAGATAAGGCCACATCGTGATTGGTGATGTTTTGTACATTTGCAATATGATTCCACTCGCCATCTTGTGGGATTTACCGGGACAGCAGAAAAAATGACCAAAATTTGAAAATGTTATAAAACGGAAACCGAATGTCCGAGAGACTTCGTTTGATGACTTCCTGGAAGATCCGGCCCTGCTGCACAGCCCGCCGCTGTCCGCGAATTTTAGAAATGTTGTCGGACATTTAGTAAGGGACCATACATTTGCAATGTGCACTTTCTCACTAACCATATGGCAAATGTCAAAATGTTCCCTTAAGTTATGTCATTGAATCGAACATTAACTAAAATAGACTCAATTTCGTGATGCTTGTTTAAAATGCTTGGGAGCAGCTTAGTGATGTCCTGATTCAGGTTTTAAATGTTTGGTAGCAGTTTATTGATGTCCTGATACTTGTTTATAATGTTTGGGAGCAGTTTATTGATGTCCTGATGCAGGTTTATAAAGTTTGGGAGCAGTTTATTGATGTCCTGATGCAGGTTTAAAATGTTTGGGAGCAGCTAACTGATGTCCTGTACTCGTGCTATTTGTTGAGCTTTTCACAGGCCCACGAGAAGCAGGATAGTGTAAGCCTGCTGCTCC
Source organism: Oncorhynchus kisutch (assembly GCF_002021735.2). Classification (NCBI taxonomy): domain Eukaryota; kingdom Metazoa; phylum Chordata; class Actinopteri; order Salmoniformes; family Salmonidae; genus Oncorhynchus; species Oncorhynchus kisutch. The sequence continues at coordinate 32,688,029 of NC_034175.2, read as the reverse complement.
GCGCGATAGGTCCAAACATCCCACAAGCAGGCACTGCCCTCTCAGATTCAGAGAGAGTGAAAGGAGCCAATCTCGACAACGAAGCCGCTGCTGGAGTCAGCGTGGTTGGAGTTAGCACCGCTGTCGCAGACAAAGGCAGTCCCAGCGATGAAGGCGCAGGTAGATCAGGCACCAGTGCAGTGAAGCTATTTCTTATGTCAATCTGCTTCGAACCGCTCGCAGTCACTCCCGTCCACCTAGCATCATGCTGCTTCCTTCGGTTTCCACGACTTGTGACATGGGACCAGCGCTGATTGGAACACTTTTTTTGTTGTTCTCAAGTCTACTTCACTACAGGATGGAGGAGGAAAAGTAGATGGAGACGACTTCCTTGGCAGACAAGTTCCAGGTTGCATAGGCCATTCGGATTGGGTACAGATGACAAGGCGGGGAAACATCCATTAGGCCCGAACCGCGTCTTGCCATAGGAGTTGAGAAAGAGAAATTTCTAATCTATGTTTTCCCCATAAGTCGGAGACCATGTCAATTGGGAGTCCATGGATCCGGAAGACGTGCTGCAGCATGAGCTGAGCCATCTCTTTGGCAGAGGGTAGCTTGGGGAGAGGAATGAAGTGGGCGGCTTTGGAAAACCTGTCCACTACTGTCAGGATGGTGGTGTTGCCATCAGACGGGGGGAGACTCGTGACAAAGTCCAGGGATATGTGAGACCAGGGATGGTGAAGAGCAGGCAGAGGTTGAAGGAGACCAGCCAGAGCTTGCTGGGGAGTCTTGTTCTGCTCACAGAACGTGTATGCGGTGACGAACACGGAAATGTCAGTAACCATGGTAGGCCACCAAAAGCGTTATCGCACAAGGCCAGGGTCCGACAGGACCCCGGGTGGCAGGCAAGCTTGGAGGAGTGGGCCCACTCCAGTACCAGGGAGCGGACAGCGTCAGGAACAAACATCCAGTTATCTGGGCCCACCCTCCAGGGGTTTGGTTCAGCTGGGAACGTTGCGCCTCACGAACATACATCCTTATTCCCAATCTGAGTACTGTCGCCAAGCACGAGGTGGGAAGGATGGTCTTGGGTTCCGGGGGTGTAAAAGCAGAGCTATAGCGGCGTGATAGCGCATCCGGCTTGACATTCTTGGATACCGGTCGGTATGAGAGTGTGAGAAGATGAACCGGGTGAAAAGCATGGCCCACATAGCTTGCCTAGAATTGAGACGCTTGGTGGTGCAGAGATATTCCAGGTTCTTGTGGTTAGTCCACACAATGAACGGATGTTCCGCCGCCTCCAGCCAGTGCCTCCACTCCTCCAATGCCATCTTCACCGTAAGAAGCTCACGACTCCCCACATCGTAATTCCTCTCCGTGGCGTTAAGGCGATGGGAAAGAAGGCACAGGGATGTAACTTGAGGTCCAGGGCAGAACGTTGGGACAGGACAGCCCCCACTCTGACTTCTGAAGCATCGGCCTCCACCACGAACTGGCAGTACAACATGTCGCAGAGAACATCATTAACCAGAGCCTTGAACACAGCTGGGGCGTTGGTAAGGCGAAATGGCATGACCAGATACTTGTAGTGACCGCTGGCCGTGTTGAAAGCAGTCTTCCACTCATCCCCTTCCCTTATCCGTACAGGTGGTAAGTGCTCTGTAAGTCCAGCTTGGAGAACACGGTGACTCCCTGGAGCGGCTTGAAAGCCGAGGAGATGAATGGGAGTGGGTAGCGGTTCTTCACTGTCATGTGTTTTGTGTTTTGTCCTTCTTCTCCACAAAGAAGAACCTTGCACCAGTGGGGGAGGCAGAAGGATGGATTAACCCTGCAGCTAGGGAGTCCTCAATGTAGGTCTTCATAGCCTTGGTCTCCAGACCGGACAGAGTGCAGTCGTCCCCGGTGGCGAAGTGATTCCTGGTCGATGCCGCAGTCATAGGGTCGGTGTGGCGGAACGAAGTGGCCCGGCCTTACTGAACACCTCCCAGAGGTCCTGGTACTCCGTACTCCGGGGCAACTTCCAAGCCCCCAGGAAGACGTCCCGGGACAGGCAATGAGCGTGGCAGAACAGGCTCAAGACCATGATGGCAACAGCAGACCAGTCAATAAGAGGATTGTGTCGCTGGAGCCAAGAGAATCCCAATACCACGGGAATCTGAGGAAATGTATCAAGCAGGATTGGATCGTCTCGCTTTGCTTCCCTGAAACACGTAGGTTGATGGGGGTGGTATTGTGGGTGTTCCGGCCTATTGAGCACCCATTCTACGCTCTAACGTCCATGGGAATGGAAAGGGGCTGAGTGGGGATGCCCAGCTCGGATGCCAGGGTAACATTCATAAAGCTCTCATCAGCCCCAGAGTCGATGAGTACCCAGAGAGATTTTGACTGGTTGCCCCACAGCAAGTTGGCATGAAAATTGGTGCGAGTAAGGGGAGAGGAAAAGTTGAGCCTGGTCTTTTAGTGGACAGGTGAACACAAAATTATTTTTTTAACCTTTATTTAACTAGGCAAGTCAGTTAAGAACAAATTCTTATTTTCAATGACGGCCTAGGAACAGCGGGTTAACTGCCTGTTCAGGGGCAGAACGACAGATTTGTACCTTGTCAGCTCAGGGGTTTGAACTTGCAACCATCCTGTTACCAGTCCAACGCTCTAACCACTAGGCTACCCTGCCGCCCCAGGGTGTGAAGCCTGTATAGCCGTTTGGCTGGGGACAGCCTAGCTCTGGCTAGTTGCATCGGCTCAGGAAGAGCTGAAATGGCAGACTTCGGAGACTCTCGGGGAAACTCGACAACGGAGCCGTCAGGGGTTTCCAGAATGCCTTGGAGACGAGATGAAAGCCTTGGACGGACGAGTAAAATCGAACCTCCTCTCCTTCCTTCGCTCCTGTAGTCGCCCATCGATCTGAATGGTTAGGGCGATGAGCGAGTCGAGATCTGTCGGTAGTTCTCGGTCTGCAAGGAACATGTCGAACAGCGTTTCCAGGTTCAAGGCACTCTCAGCTGCCAACGTGCAGAAATCCATTACATAGTCTGCCACACTGCGGGAGTCTTGCTGAAGCTGGAGTAGCTTCTGTCCCGGACAATGGAGCATCAACATGTTTTTTCACCTCCGCTACAAACACCTCCAGACTGAAGCATACAGCCGACTGCTGATCCCATACTGCCGTAGCACAGGCGAGAGCCCTCCCGGACACCAGTGTGATGAGGTATGCTATTTTAGAGTTGGTGAGGGAAAGGAGGAGGGCTGCAGCTCGATGATGAAGGAACACTGAGTGAGAAACGCCCAACCGGTGCCTGAGGCTCCATCGAAGCATTCCGGGGGAGGTTTGTGGGGTTGCCGGGAAACCAGGGTAGCCGGTGAGGCAGCTCTGCTAACAGTTGGGTTATTGAGGGGCTGGGACGTTACCGTCATGATAGGCTGCTAAACAGACAACCTGCGGAATTGCTCCACAATGTGTTCAAAGCTCGGTCATGGCGTTCGGCCAAGGTCTGGAACCCTTCCATTAGACAACGAAGCAACTCCTCGTGTCTTCCAATGGTGTCTCCTTGGGAGGAGATGGCGTTGAGGAGCTGGTCCGAGTCTGCTGGGTCAGTCATGGGCAGTTGTGTTTCATCATGTTTCAGAAGACCCAGATACAGACCGTGTCGAAGTAACAAACATTTATTACTAGAACAGGGGGCAGACAAAATGACAGGTCAAGGGCAGGCAGAGGTCAGTAATCCAGAGTGGTGTGACAAGGTAAAGAATGGCAGGCAGGCTCAGGGTCATGGCAGGCAGGTAGAATGGTCAAAAACGGGAAAACTAGAAAACAGGAACTAGATAAAAACCCTGGTTGGCTTGACAAAAAATACAAACTTGCAACAGACAAACAGAGAACACAGGTATAAGTACACTGGGGATAATGGGGAAGATACCTGGAGGGGGGTGGAGACAAGCACAAAGACAGGTGAAACAGATCGGGTGTGTGAAGTGGTGGCATTCTAGTGGTACAACGTCTTTGAGTGATGCAGTGTCTGAGTTTGAGAAGTACTTTATTATTGCAAATCAGTAGTATCAGTTATCTCCACAGTTTGTTACTATATTCACATGATTGAGGAGAAAAAAAGTGAAGTTTACTCACTATTTGGGGCTCCCAATAAGGGATGTTCTAATATTGGTGATACAGCTACGATGCATCCACAAGACTGACATCAACAATTCCCCTACTTCACTACTACTCCTTTATCAAGCCCGTATCATTTTTCACATTCCAAAGTGCCACTTACAGTAACTTGTTCCATATGGCTCCTCTATTTCACGCTGGATATTACCTTAATTAACAATCTGAGTTTCATGGTTTTATTTCAATCCCCTGTAGCTTTTAATGTGTGTACACAGGTGACTCAGATATTTCAGAATAACAGTATGTGCGTGTGTAGGTAAGATGATCTAGGAGTAATGGATACAGGTGGAATGGACATAATACACCAGCTAACAGTTTTACAGGTCTCCTTATTACGTTCCTAGCTGTCCATCTACTCGTCTTAAATACTCATGGTGTAGTTCCTTTGTCTGAGAATCCACATAATTTCCGAATCATTGTATTAGCCTTTTGTTCTGTTATATTGTATGTGAGAAGTGTGTGTGTGTGTGTGCGCGCGCGCGCGTGTGTGTATTCAGAAAAGTACAGAGCTCTAACTCCCCTAGCTCCACACTGAAACAGGGCGCAGGCCAGGCAGCAGGCTGTTAGCCAGCCTGACAGCTTAGTGGAGTCTGCCACACTAGCACAGTTAGTGTAGTCAGCACAGCTATCCCCATTGAGACCATGTCTGTGCCTCAACCCAGGTTGGGCAAAACTAAACATGGTGGTCTTCGGTTTAACAATCTCACTGGAATAAAGACCTCTTCCATTCCTGCAATTATTGAAAGAGATTGTGATACCTCACATCTCAAAATAGGGCTACTTAATGTTAGATCCCTCACTTCCAAGGCAGTTATAGTCAGTTAACGAATCACTGATCATAAACTTGATGTGATTGGCCTGACTGAAACATGCCTTAAAACTTCTTATGGCTCGGGGTTCCGCTAGCGGCACCCCTCGACAACATTCCACTGAAAAGGCAGCGTACGGAATTCAAAAATATTTCATACATTAATCACCCTGTCATCTCAGATTTTGAAATGATGCTTTACAGCCAAAGCAAGACAAGCATTTGTGTAAGTTTATCGATAGCCTAGCATAGCATTATGTTCAGATAGCAACAGGAAGCTTGGTCGCGAAAATCAGAAAAGCAATCAAATTAACCGTTTACCTTTGATGATCTTCAGATGTTTCACTGACGAGACTCCCAGTTAGACAGCAAATGTTCCTTTAAATACCTCCTTTTGTTGGTCACGTTGTGTTGAGAAATCCAGCGGAAATAGCAACGCCGAAAAATCCAAATTATGTCCATAATATCGACAGAAACATGGCAAAGTTTTTTATAATCAATCCTCAAGGTGTTTTTCAAATATCTATTCGATAATATATCAACCGGGACAATTGTCTTTTCAGTAGAAGCGAGATGAGAAATTACTACCTCTGTCTTTTACGCAAGAATCACTCTGAGAACCCTCAGCTGGCCACTGACGCAATGTAGTCGTTTATGCTCTTCCTTCAAAATAAAGGCCTGAAACTATGTCTAGTGACTGTAGACACATTAGGGAAGCCACAGAAAAAATAATCTGGTTGATATCCCTTTCAATGGGCAATAGGGATGCATAGAAAGACAGGGGTTTCATTTTAGATTTTTTAGATTTGATTTAATTTTTCTCAGGATTTCGCCTGCAATATAAGTTCTGTTATACTCACAAACAATATTTTTACAGTTTTGGAAACTTTAGAGTACTTTATATCCTAAACTGTCAATTATATGCATATTCTAGCATGTGGTCCTGAGAAACATGCGGTTTACTTTGGGAACGTTATTTTTCAAAAACTTAAAATAGTGCCCCCTAGTTTCAAGAGGTTTTAACAAGTGCAATACACGAAATGAAAGATCTACTTCTTGTTAACCTACCCATCATGTCCGATTGCAAAAAGGCTTTACAGCGAAAGCACAACACATGATTATGTTAGGTCAGAGCCTAGTCACAAAAACACACACAGACATTTTTCCAGCCAAAGAGAAGAGTTACAAAAAGCAGAAATATAGATAAAATACATCACTAACCTTTGATGATCTTCATGAGATGACACTCATAGGACTTCATGTTCCACAATACATGTATGTTTGTTCGATAAAGTGCATATTTATATCCAAAAATCTAAATTTACATTGGCGTGTTACGTTCAGTAATGTTTTGCTTCCAAAACATCCAGTGATTTTGCAGAGAGCCACATCAATTTATGGAAATACTCATAATTAACATTGATAAAAGATACACGTTTTATTCATAGAATTAAAGATACACTTCTCCTTAATGCAAACGCTGTGTGAGATTTTTTTTTTTCTTTACGGAAAAAGGAAACCATGCAATAATCTGAGTCAGTGTCTCCTGACCCCTCCTGTCTCAGCCTCCAGTATTTATGCTGCAGTAGTTTATGTGTCGGGGGGCTGGGGTCAGTTTGTTATATATGGAGTACTTCTCCTGTCCTATTCGGTGTCCTGTGTGAATCTAAGTGTGCGTTCTCTAATTCTCTCCTTCTCTCTTTTTCTCTCTCTCTCGGAGGACCTGAGCCCTAGGACCATGCCCCAGGACTACCTGACATGATGACTCCTTGCTGTCCCCAGTCCACCTGGCCATGCTGCTGTTCCAGTTTCAACTGACCTGAGCCCTAGGACCATGCCCCAGGACTACCTGACATGATGACTCCTTGCTGTCCCCAGTCCACCTGGCCATGCTGCTGCTCCAGTTTCAACTTCCACCTGACTGTGCTGCTGCTCCAGTTTCAACTGTTCTGCCTTATTATTATTCGACCATGCTGGTCATTTATGAACATTTGAACATCTTGGCCACGTTCTGTTATAATTTCCACCCGGCACAGCCAGAAGAGGACTGGCCACCCCACATAGCCTGGTTCCTCTCTAGGTTTCTTCCTAGGTTTTGGCCTTTCTAGGGAGTTTTTCCTAGCCACCGTGCTTCTACACCTGCATTGCTTGCTGTTTGGGGTTTTAGGCTGGGTTTCTGTACAGCACTTTGAGATATCAGCTGATGTACGAAGGGCTATATAAATAAATTTGATTTGATTTGATTTGAGTACGGCGTTCAGACAACAAATCAAGCCAAACAGATATCCGCCATGTTGGAGTCGACAGAAATCAGAAATAGCATTATAAATATTCACTTACCTTTGATGATCTTCATCAGAATGCACTCCCAGGAATCCCAGTTCCACAATAAATGTTAGATTTTTTCGATAAAGTTAATCTTTATGTCCAAATTCCTCCTTTTTGTTTGCGCTTTCAGCCCAGTATTCCAAATTCATGACGGGTAATCACTAGGAGCAGACGAAAAGTCAAAAAGTTCCGTTACAGTCCATAGAAACATGTCAAACGAAGTATAGAATCAATCTTTAGGATGTTTTTAACATAAATCTTCAATAATGTTCCAACTGGAGAATTCATTAATCTTCAGAAATGCAATGGAACTCAAGCTAACTCTCACGTGAACGTGCGTGACCAGCTCGTGGAACACTGCCAGACCACTGACTAAAAGAGCCCTCATTCCCCTCTCCTTTACAGTAGAAGCATCAAACGCGGGTCGAAAGACTGTTGACATCTTGTGGAAAGGAAGTGCAATATGACCCCATAGACACTGTGTATTCGATAGGCCAACGAGTTGAAAAACTACAAACTACAAATTTCTCACTTCCTGGATGGATGTGTCTCAGGTTTTCACCTGCCAAATGAGTTCTGTTATATTCACAGACATCATTAAAACAGTTTTAGAAAATCCAGAGTGGTTTCTATCCAAATCTACTAATAGCAACTGGGACTGAGTAGCAGGCAGTTTACTCTGGGCACGCTTTTCATCCAAATGTGAAAATGTTGCCCTCTATCCCAAACAGGTTAAACCTGATGAATTTACTGTGTTAAATGAGGCCTCACCTCCTGGTTACACTAGTGACCATATCCCCAGCGCATCCCGCAAAGGCGAAGTTGTTGTTAACATTTAGGATAGCAAATTTCAATATACAACCCCCCCCCCCCCCCCCCCCCCCCCGACATTTTTGTATTTTGAGCTTCTAGTCATGAAATCTCTGCAGCCTACTCAATCAGTTTTTAAAGCTACTGTTTAAGGCCATATAAAGCGTTCCTCACTGAGTTCCCTGAATTACTATCGGACCTTGTAGTCATGACAGATAATATTCAAATTTTTGGTAACTTTAATATTCACATGGACAAGTCCACAGACCCAGTCCAAAAAGCTTTCGGAGACATCATCGACTCCAACATGTCCAACATGTCTCCGGACCTACTCACTGCCACAGTCATACTCTGGACCTAGTTTGGTCCCGTGGAATAAATGTTGTGGATCTTAATGTTTTTCCTCATAATCTTGGACTATCGGACCATCATTTTATTATGTTTGCAATTGCAACAAATAATTTGTTCAGACCCCAACCAAGGATAATCAAAAGTCGTGCAATAAATTCTCAGACAACCCAAAGATTCCTCGATGCCCTTCCAGACTCCCTTCACCTACCCAAGGACGTCAGAGTACAAAAATCAGTTAACCACTTAACTGAAGAACTCAATTTAGACTCCCCATCCCGCATGAGGGAGCGTAGTCATCGACTGACACTAATTAGCATAACGCAACAGACATAAATATTTCTAGAAAACATTCCTATTCATGAAATGTTCCTTTTTTCCCAAAATATTATTTTTGTAGGCGAAACAGCTCCGTTTGTTCGTTACGTTTGGCTGAGAAATCGCCCGGAAATTGCAGTCACGAAAACACCATAAAATATTCCAAATTAGCTCCATAATATCGAAAGAAACATGGCAAACGTTGTTTATAATCAATCCTCAAGGTGTTTTTCAAATATCTATTCGATAATATATCCACCGGGACAATTGGTTTTTCAGTAGGACCGATTGGAATAATGGCTACCTCTGTATTTTACGCAAGAATAACTCTGGGAGCATCAGGTGACCACTTGCGCAATGTAGCCGACTACGTCACAATGCTGTAGACACCTTGGGGAATACGGAGAAAAAGTAATCTGGTTGATAGCCCATTCACTGCTCAATAGGGATGCGCTTTCAAAACATGAGGCACTTCCAGATAAAAATGTTTTTCATATTCTAGCATCTTGTCCTGACAAAACGTTATTTTTCCAAAAATGAAAATACTGCCCCCTTGTCACCGATTTGGTCCTGCCATAAATACCTACAAGTACGCTACGGTCACAAGACGCATGCCTCCATACTGTCCCTAGAATTTCTAAGCAAAAAGCTGGAGGCAAGGCTTTCTCCTATAGAGCTCAATTTTTATTGAATGGTCTGCCTACCCATGTGAGAGATGCAGACTCGGTCTCAACCTTTAAACTCTCTGGGATATGTGGGATGCTATAGCGTCCCACCTGGCCAAAAGCCAGGGAAAAATGCAGAGCGCCAAATTCAAATAAATTACTATAAAATCAAACTTTCATTCAATCACACGTGCAAGATAGAACATTAAAGCTACACTTGTTGTGAATCCAGCCAACATGTCAGATTTCAAAAAGCCTTTTCGGCAAAAGCAAATGATGCTATTATTTGAGGATAGCACCTCCGTAAACAAAGAGAGAAAAGCATATTTCAACCCTGCAGGCGTGACACAAAACGCAGAAAAATATATATAATTCATGCCTTACCTTCTACGAGCTTCTTTTGTTGGCACTCCAATATGTCCCATAAACACCACAAATTGTCCTTTTGTTTAAATATTTCCATCGATATATATCCAAAATGTCCATTTTATTTGGCGCGTTTGATCCAGAAAAAGACCGGTTCCAACTTGCGCAATGTGACTACAACATATCTCAAAAGATACCTGTAAACTTTGCCAAAACATTTCAAACTACTTTTGTAATACAACTTTACGTATTTTTTAAGGTAAATAATCGATAGAATTGATGACGGGATGATCTGTGTTCAATACAGGAGGAAAACAAACTGTAGCTAGCTTTCTGGTCACGCGCCTCAGTACACTTCAAGTGACCAACAGTGACCCTCGTTCAAGATGGCCGGACTTCTTCATTACACAAAGGTAAAACCTCAACCAATTTCTAAAGACTGTTGACATCCAGTGGAAGCGATAGGAAGTGCAAGAAGGTCCCTTAGAAATCTGGATTCCCAATGAACGTGATGTGATCTTCCTGTCCGGGTTGGCGTCGCCCTTCTCTTCCTAGGTTCAGGCGTTTCTAGGGAGTTTTTCCTAGCCATTGTGCATCTACACCTACATTGCTTGCTGTTTGGGGTTTTAGGCTGGGTTTCTGTACAGCACTTTATGACATCAGCTGATGTAAGGGTTTTATAAATACATTTGATTGATTGATTGAAGTATTCAGAAAGTATTCAGACCCCTTTACTTGTTACTTTACAGCCTTATTCATCAATCTACACACACTCCCCACAACGATGCCATTTTTTTCTATCGATGAAAAAAAACTGAAATTTCAAATTTGCTTAAGTGCTTTGTTGAAGCACCGATTACAGTGTTGAGTCTTCTTGGGTATGGTTCTACACGCTTAGTACACCTGTATTTGGGGAGTTTTTCCCATTCTTCTCTGCAGATCCTCTCAAACTGTCAGGTCAGATGAGGAGTGTCGCTGCTCAGCTATTTTCAGGTCTCTCCAGAGATGTTAGATCGGGTTCAAGTCCGGGCTCTGGCTGGGCCACTTAAGAACATTGCCTTTTGACAAACTCCAAGCGGGCTGCCATGTGCATTTTACTGAGAAATGGCTTTGTTTCTTGCCACTCTATAACAAATGTTTGATTGGTGGAGTGCTGCAAAGATGGTTGTCATTCTGGAAGGTTCTCCAATCTCCACAAAGGAAACATCAGGATCTTGGTCACCTCCCTGACCAAGGCCTTCTCCCCCGATTGCTCAAGTTGGCAGGCGGGCCGGCTCTAGGAAGAGTCTTGCTGGTTCCAAAGTTCTTCCATTTAAGAATGATGGAGGCCACTTGGGTCCTTTGGCCTGGGTTCTCAGATCCTCAAAAGGTTAATCAGCTGCACCATCGAGAGCATCACTGCCTAGTTTGGCAACTAGGGCCAAGCTTCCTGCTGTCCAGGATCTCTATACCAGGCGGTGTCAGAAGAAGGCCCTAAAAATGATCAAAGACTCCAGCCTCCCTAGTCATAGACTGTTCTCTCTGCTACTGCACGGCAAGCGGTACTGGAGCACCAAGTCTAGGTCCAAAAAGCTTCTAAACAGCTTCTAGCCCCAAGCCATAAGACTCCTGAACATCTCATCAATGGCTACCCAGACTATTTGCATTGCCCCCCCTCCGCCCCCCTTACTCTACTGCTACTATCTGTTGTTATCTGTTGTTATGCATAGTCACTTTAATAACTCCATCTACATGTACATATTACCTCAACTAGCCGGTGCCCTCGCACATTGACTCTGTACCAGTTCCCCCCTGTATATAGTCTTACTTGTATATAGTCTTATTACTTGTTACTTTTATTTCTTATTCTTTACTATTTTTTTATAGTATTTTTTTAAACTGCATTGTTGGTTAGGGTCTCGTAAGTAAGCATTTCACTGTAAGGTCTACAACCTGCTGTATTCGGCTCATGTGAATAATACAATTTGATTTGATTTGAGCAAAATTTCATAGCAAAGGGTCTAAATACTTATGTAAATATGGCATTTCTGTTTTTTATTTGTATTAAATTTTCAAAAATATCTACAAACCTGTTTTGCTTTGGTCATTATCAGGTATTGTGTGTAGATTACTGAGTATTTGTATTTATTGAATACATTTTATAAAAAGGCTGTAATGTAACAACATTTGGAAAAAATCAAGGGGTCTGAATACTTTCCGAAGGCACTGTATGTGTGCTGGCCTGTGGTGTGTGATTTTTTGTCTATGAGTGGTCTACTCTCCACTTGCCTCTTCTATGTGTCTGAAACGCTTTGCCTCTCCAGATGCAGTTGCTATTGGACACTGCACGCAGAGGCCCTGGTGGTCATGTTGGAGCATTCACCCCCGCCTTCGCCCCCGCTCTTTCCCTCTCCAGCCTCCAGCTATAGGCTGACCTTGGCAGGGCCTGATGGGGGGGCGGGGGGAGCTCCACATCAGCCCACTGAACCAACCTACTCAGCCAGTGCAGGTTTACTGATGCCTGGAAACACATACACACAGAACAGAAATACAGACACGTGCACACACGGACAGGCACATGCAGAGAACAGACAAACAGAAACAGACACACACACAGAATGCACTTCCACACACACACAGCCCTTGGACAAGTGGAGCCCCCCCAAGCTAGCAGATGTCCTGTCTCTCTCTCTCGCTCTCTGTTTCTCTTTTCCCTCTGTTTCTGATTTTTTTTCTCTTTCTTTCTCTTTCTTTTTTTCACCTCTTGATTCCTCTTCCTCTATCTCTCACTGTTCTTATCGGTATGTAGTGAGGGAGACGCGGCGTCAGACCATTATGCAGAGTTCACCCGCCGCTTTCGACCACCCGCCTGAGGGTCGAGCGGCAGGTGACGACTGTTCCATCTAAGGCAGGGGACAAGGAGCGCGCAGGATTTTGCATTGGACTTCCAGGCCCTGGCTGCCAGCGCGGGATGGAATGACAGGGCCCTGATCGATCACTACCGGTGCAGTCTGCGTGAGGACGTCTGGGAGTTGGCCTGCCGAGACACCACCCTCACATTAGACCAGCTGGTGGACCTGTCCATCCGGCTGGACACCTGCTGACTTCCCGCGATTGTCCGGATCGGGGCCTGTCAGATCCATCCCCCAGCACCTCCGCTCCGACACCCAGGAGCTGGGAGTTGCTGCACTTAGGGCGACCGGAGGAGGAGCCATTCCTGCACCATCTGTGGCTGCTGAGGGCACCACTGCTGTCGGTGCTTGTGGGGTTCCTCAGGGAGTCGAGGCAGCAGGCAGGGCACTATCGTGTCACCCCAGGTGAGTCGGCACCAGGCTCATCCAGAGCCCTGTATTGCTCACATGTATGTGTTTGTTTCATTTCCTGAGTTTCCCCCGCATTCCCAGCATAAGGCGCTCGTAGATTCAGGCGCAACTGGGAATTCTATTGACAGTTCAATTGCCCATAGTTTAGGGATCCCCGTGTTCCTGTGGATATGCCTTCCCTGTGCACACCCTAGAAAGTTGACCATTAGGGTCAGGGCTGATTAGGGAGGCCACCGCTCCACTAAACATGGTTACGCAGGAGGGTCATAAGGAGAGATCAGTCTCTTCCTCATTTATTCTCCTGCGTTTCCCATGGTGATGGGCCTACCCTGGTTGGCCTGTCATGACCCCACTATTTCGTGGCAACAGAGGGCTCTCAATTGGTGGTCACGAGAGTGCTCAGGGAGGTGTTTGGTGTTTCCATCGGTGTGACTACGGTGGAAAGTCCAGACCAGGTCTCCACCGTGCGCATCCCAGGAGTCATGTGTATCCTCTGTCGTAGGAGGAGATGGTGGCTATGGAAACGTATGTTCTCCGAATCCCTGGGGCAGGGATACATTCGGCCCTCCACTTCACCTGCCTCCTCGTGTGTCTTTTTGTGAATTAGAAGGATGGGGATCTGCGCCTCTATATTGACTATTGAGGTATAAATCAGATCACTGAGGTACAGCTACCTGCTGCCTCTCATCGCCAGTGCGATCGAGTCAATGCATGGGGCGCACGTCTTCACAAATATTGGATCTCAGGAGTGCTTACAACCTGGTGCGTATCCGGAAGGGGGAAGAGTGGAAGACGGCATTTAGTACCACCTCTGGGCACTATGAGTACCTCGTCATGCCGTACAGGATGATGATGCTCCATCAGTCTTCCAGGCCATTTTCCGGGACCTGCACGAGCAGGGTGTAGGGGTTGTATATCGACGACACACGCGCCGAGCATGTGTCCCTGGTGCGCAGGGTGCTTGGTCGACTGTTGGAGCATGACCTGTACGTCAAGCCTGAGAAATGTCTGTTCTTCCAACAGTCCGTCTCCTTCCTAGGGTACCGCATTTCCACTTCAGGGGTGGAGATGGAGAGTGACCGCATTTCAGCCGTGCGTAATTGGCCGACTCCCACCACGGCAAAGGAAGTGCAGCGGTTTCTAGGGTTTGCCAACTACAACCAGAGGTTTATCCGGGGTTTTGGTCAGGTAGCAGCTCCCATTCCCTCACTGCTGAAGGGGGGGCCGGTGCTACTGCAGTGGTTGGCTGAGGTGGACAGGGCTTTTGGTCACCAGAAGGCTCTGTTTACCTAGGCTCCCGTGCTGACTCATCCGGATCCCTCTTGCGTCCGAGGCTGGGATAGGAGCCATGCTCTCACAGCACTCTGTCACGCCACCAAAGCTCCGTCCCTGTGCTTTCTTTTCGAAGAAGCTCAGCCCGGCGGAGCGAAACTATGATGTGGGGGACCGGGAGCTATTGGCTGTTGTCAAGGCTCTGAAGGCGTGGAGAAATTGGCTTGAGGGGCTAAACACCTTTTCTCATCTGGACTGACCACCACAATCTGGAGTACATCCGGGCGGCGAGGAGACTGATCCCTCTCCAGGCAAGGTGGGGCATGTTCTTTATCCGTTTAGTTTTCACTCTGTCCTACAGACCAGGTTCCCAGAATGCTAAGGCAGATGCACTGTCCCAGATGTATGACACAGAGGAGCGGTCCATGGATCACACTCCTATACTTCCGGCCTCTTGCCTGGTGGCACGGTGGTGTGGGAGCTGGACGCGGACATAGAGCGGACGTTATGCACAGAGCCCACTCCCCCCCAGTAATCCAGCTGTGTGCCTGTACGTTCCGTCTGCTGTCTGCGACCATTTGATCTATTTGGCCACACATCATCCTCTTCTGGTCATCCTGGCATCGGTCGGATGGTGCGTTGCCTTAGTGGGAAGTACTGGTGGTCCATCTGGCCAAGGACATGAGGGTTTACTACTGCTT